>NC_051387.1:28626042-28646042 GCF_015228065.2 Penaeus monodon | reverse complement strand
GTTGTGTGTGTGTGTGGTGTGTGTGTGTGTGTTATAATATATATATATATAATAATATAATATAAATAAAATATATAAATTATATATGTTTTTAAAAAAACCCTCCCTGCCAGGACTCGAACCTAGGTCACTCCGGGTATGAAACCGGAGGCCAGTGCTAAACCCAACCATGCCACAGATCCACTAAAAGGGTGTGAAACTAGGATCTTACTAGCTCCATAGACATTACCTTCTACTCATACTTGAGTATGAAGCGAGTTTTACGCTCACTCCCCATTGGGCACTCGGTGGAAATTGATTTAGACTGGCCTCCGGTTTCATACCCGAGGACCTAGGTTCGCGTCCTGGTCGGGGAGGATTGCTATTTATCGATATCTATGCGGCATTTCATTATTCCATCTTTCATAAAATAACCTCGGTACATCTGACTTGTTTGAATTGCTAAATCAATTCCCCCCGAGTCCCCGGGGATAGGTAAAACTTCGCTATCATTACTCACAATTAATATATAATAATAATTAATATTAATATATATATAATTTTATATATATTATATATATATATTAAAATAATACCACACACACACACACACACCAACCTATATTGTTGGTGTGTGTGGGTGTTTGTGGTGTGTATGTAATTATGTATTATATATAATATTATATATATTATATATTAATAAAATTTTAAAAAAATTTTAAAAAATATAATATATAATATTATATATTATATAAATATATATAATATAATAAATTTTTATATATATTATATGCTTTCATTAATTCCTTTAACACTTTTAACGTCTAGCATAGTTTTTTCCCGTAAAAACGTTGCATTTTTTGCAGAGTTCGACAAAAACCTTTGGGTTTACCGGACGCTTGGGGAAATTTAGCAGAGACAAGGTTTCATTCGCGGGAAGGAGACCCTCGTCGGCTTTTTCGTCAGGTAAAAGGGGAAAGGTGGCAGAAAAAGGAGGATTAGATATTTTGATAACAAATATATATATAAATATATTATAATTATTATTTATATATTTATAGATAGATAATGGCTAGAGAGAGAGAAGGAGAGAAAGTGAGAAAAAGAAAGTCAGAAAAAAGGCTCATAAAGTGCTCGACGATTTTTTTATGAAATAGGCTTTCGGGTTTGTGAAGAAGTACCCTTTACTTGCAAAAAAAAAAGGGCCCCGCCACCACACAGAAATATTAGATATTTTATAATATTATATATATATATATAATATAATTATATAAAAAACCCCCAAACACACACCAAACACAACACACACACACACACCACCACACACACACACAACCCCCACACCACACCACACACACACACACACCCACAAAAAATATATATATATATAAATAATATAATATT
Source organism: Penaeus monodon (assembly GCF_015228065.2). Classification (NCBI taxonomy): domain Eukaryota; kingdom Metazoa; phylum Arthropoda; class Malacostraca; order Decapoda; family Penaeidae; genus Penaeus; species Penaeus monodon. The sequence continues at coordinate 28,644,659 of NC_051387.1, read as the reverse complement.
TTACTACAATATAAAAACATATTATAATTATTTATATTAAAATATATATATATATTCACATACATTATATATAAAATATTATATATAATATATATATATATTAAAAATTATAAAAAATTACATCGATATAAGTTGATTTAAAAATCATTATATGATATTATACAATATATGGTATTATTATATATTAGTATTTATAATATATAATATATATATATTAAAATTTTGTTATGTATGTAGTTACACACCCCCCACACACACCCCCACACACACACACACACCAACACCACCCCCACCACACACCAACGCCCACACCACTTAACTACAAACACCCCCAAAAACCCACACCACCACCACACACACACACACCACACACAACAAAAAAAAAATAATATTTAAAATTTTAAATATAAAATATATATATAAAATATATTATAATATATATTATTATAAATTTTAATATATATATATATAATTTTAATATATATATTTTATATATATATATATTTTTCATCATCGTATAACAAAATGGACCCCAAAATTATACGAGTATTTGTACTTAAAATTAACTTGTTAATTTCTCCTAGGCGACAGGGGCAGGGTTGGCCATCGGAATGATCATTCGGGGGCCCCTTAATTGGTACAGCAAAATTTCTTTTTTCTAAAAAACATAGCTAGACCCGCTGAAATAGGCCACACTATCTTCAAATAGGAAGTATTCCGAATAACAAAGTGTATCATACATTAAATTTTCGAAAAACCCTTGTAAACGTAAATATGAGAAATTTTAACTTTTTATGAATATAACTGATTGACCTCTTGCTTTAAAATAGAAAAACTTTCCCCGTTTTTGTATAATTTAAATAGAGGCCTCCTGCCCTCAAAAGCAAAAAGGGAAAACCGTACTGGTTAATATGAAAAAATTTTAAAAAAACAACACACACATAATATCTCCCTATTATCTACCTATATATCTTATTTTCCCACATCTAATACTATTTTTATTACCCCTTTTTCTCTCTATATATTATTTTGTATCATGTTTATTTGGGATCACGGTCTTTTTAATCCAATTTTTTTGCAATCAATAATTATATATTCTATATCGAAAGTATTTGATATTTTTAATGTATGTGTAAAAAGGACCGTTATAAATTGACTCAAATTTGGTTGAAAAAAAAACTGCGTGAGCAAAGTCGCGGGAAAAACATAATCTAATGATGGGTTCTTTTACAAAATAACATGATGCTGTTGTCAATGATGTGAAAGACAAATAACCATTTTAAAAAAGGGAATGAAATGATATTATTTGACAGAAGCAATAAAGATCATGAAATAAATAGCTATATGATGAAAATAAAACCAATTATAATTTTAAATTTAAACAAAAAAACAATGATGAAAAAAATTTTTAAATAATAATACCAATAATAAAATTAATTAAATAAAATGATATAAATTTTAAATTTTATATAATCGATAAAAAAATCATAAATTTATAATATTAATAAATATATCAAAATTAATAAATAATATTTTTATATTAATATATAAAATAAAAAAATAAAATAATATTATAATTAAAGTAGTTAAATAATTAAAATTAATATTTAAAAAAAAAAAATATTGGGGATATTTTAAAGAAAATTTTAAAAAAAAAAAAAAGAACAAAAATTTATAAGGACAGAAAAATTATGAATAAAGACAAATAAAAACAAAAAAAATTTAAATATAAAAAGAGATATAAAGATTATAATTATAAATTAAAGGGAACGTTAAACCATTAAATAATTAATATTTAAAACATTTTTTTATAAAAAAAAAATATATAAAAAAAAAAGTATACAAAGTGAAATTTTTATTAAATAAATAAAAAATAATGAAAATTTATGAAAATTAACGAACCTAAAAACCAATTCTTTTTAGAAAAAAACCTTAGATTTACAAAAATATAAGATGGATATTCCAAAATTAACCCTTCCCAACTGTATTTCCCCCTTTTTGAATATTTAAATTTTTTAATAATTATTTTAATTTAAAAATTAAATTAATATTGGAATTTTTAAATGAAAAATATCACCTAACATTGGGAAAGTTTTTAAACACACTTAAACTATTAAAAATAATGAAATGTAATGAAAATGTACTTTTATATTGTAAGTTATAATGATGGTGAATCGCCCTATTTTTGGTGATGTGTAAAATAATATAATCAAAAAAAAAATATGGGAAATGTTATATTAATAAATTAAAAAAAATTTAAAAAAATAAAAAATGAAATATTTCAAAAAAAAAAACAAAATATGGTTTAAGAAAAAAACAAAAAAACAACAAATGGTGGTTTTGGGTTTTGTTTTATTTTTAATTTTTTTAATTTTTCATTATAAGCCCAAATCCCCAGGCCCCCCAACCACCCCCAGCCCCCCCAGGTAATCGGGCCTCCCCCCCCCCCCACAAACCCCCACCTTTTCCCCCCCTTTTTTAAATTTTATTTTTTCCCTAATTTTATATTTTTAAATTTTTTTTATTAAAAAGGCTGGGGAAAAAGGGGGAAAATATCCCGGGAAAGGGCTTTCCCTTTTTGGGAAAATTTTTTCTAAAGAAAATTTTCCCGGGGGCCAGGCATTTTCTTTACCCCAAAACTAAAACCCCCCCCCCTTTTTATGGGGGGGCCCCAAAAAAGGGGGGACCCATAATCGAGGCCGATAAAAAAAAAACCAGAGAAATTTAGTTAACTTTTTCTCTTTAAACTTTTTTAATTTGTTTTTATTATTTTCGTTTTTTTCTTTTGGGTTTTTAAAGGAAAGGGAAAAATGGGGGGGGTTCATATGGGATAACCCCAAAAAAAACCACTCTTTAAATAAAAAATTTAAACCACACCCATCCCAAATTTTTTTCCTTGTCTCCCAGATAAAAAAGATTTTGTAAAAAGGGAAAAAAATTTCCTAAAAAAAATTTTTTTAAAATTAAAAAATGGGGGGATTTTTATCCTGTTTAAAAAATTTTGTTGGGTGGGGGGAAAACGATCGTTAATGGGGGGGAAGGAATTAACAAAAAAAATCCCAAATATTAGCTTTCACTATATAAAACGGGAAAAAATTTAAAAATTTTATTTGTTTTTTTAAAACCCATTTTAAATAAAATACATGGAAATTTAAACCTAAAATTTTGAAAAAAAAATCCCAATTTTTTTATCAAAAAATTTTGGGTCAAAAAAAACCCATACATTTAGGATTAATTTTAATAATCAAAAAGGGGGGGGATCCAAATAAATTATAATGAAGATAAAAAATATTTTTTGGTTTTAAATTAAAAATTTAAATAATAAATTTTAAAAAAAACCCCCAATGGGGGGTAAAAAAACAACCCAAGATTAGAATGTAATTAAAAGGAAATAATGATTTAAAAAAAAAATAGTTTTAATAATTAAGGAAAAAGCGGCCCCCCAAAAGGGAAATAAAAACTTTTTTTTTAAAATTAAGAGGAGGAGATCTAAGGTTTATTGCCCCGGGAAACCCAAAAAAATTTGATATTTTGGGGGAAATTTTAGATACCAAAATAATTTTTTCCCTCTTTTAGGGGAAAAGTCAAAAAAATTAAAATGATATTTTGTTAAAAAAACCAAAAACCCCCTAACCCCCAAGGGAAAAAAAAAGGGGGTAAAGGGGGGAAAAAATGATTTTTTTTTCTTCCCATCCACAACAAAAATTGGGGGCCAGGGTTAAACAAATATATTTCTATAAAAATAATTCAAAACCCTTTAAAATTTTAATAAAATATAAATTTAAAATAAAAAAAAAATTTTATTAAAAAAAACCTATTCGTTTTTGATAATCTATCGCCAATCACTTGGAAAAATGGAAATTCCTTTTTCTGCAATTTTTTTAAACCCCAAAAAAAAGGAAACAAAAAAAGGGGGAAAAAAAAAAAATAAGAAAGGGAAAGTGTATTGGTGTTTTTTTTTGGCCAGTTTAAAGGGGGGGTTTTTTTTGTTTTTTATCCAAAAAAGAATTTTGTTTGTAAACAATTTTTATAAATTGAAAAAATTATATTGTTTAACCACCACAATTATAAGGGAAAAAAAAACCCCAAAAATGTTATTTATAATGGAAGGAGGCCCCCCCCCCAAAAGGGGCAGTATTAGGGGGGGGGTTATTCATACCCCGGCAAAATTAAAAAAAATTAACCCCCGCCCCCCTTTGATGGTTTCTTTTATTTGCCGGGAAAAAAGGGTTTTTTTAAAAAAATTATAACCTGCAAAAAATTAAATTTTTTTTTTGAAGAAAAACCCCAATTATCTCATGAAAAAAATCAGTTCTTTTCCGTTTTTGGGGGTGTTGGGTTTGGGGTGGTGGGGGGGGCGTGCTTCGGGGGGGGGTTTTTGGGGTTTAGGCGGTGGTTTGTTTGGGGTTTTTGGGGTTTGTTTGGGGTGGGGGGTGTTGTGGTATTTTAGGTTTTTTTGGGGGGGTGGGGGGTGGGTTTGTCCCCTTTTTTGGTGTGGTGGGTTTTTTTTTTTGGTGTGGTTTGTTGGTGGGGGGAATTTATTTTTTAAATGTTTGTTTTTTTGTGTGGGGGGGTTGTTGGGCCCTTTCCCCCCCAAAAAATGCTTGGGGTGTTTGGGGGTTTTTTTGGGTTGTGGGTTTTTAGGGTTGGGGGGTGTTGGGTTAAGGGGATGGTTGTTGGGTTTTTTTGGGTTTGGGGGTTTTGGGTTGGGTTGGCGTCCTGAAACTCCTTGGGGCCCCCCGGGGTTTTTTTTGTGTGGGTGTTTTTTTGTTTGATGTGGGGGGGGGTTTTTTTTTTAAGTGTGGATTTTTTTGTTGGGTTGTTTTTTTTTTTTTGTGGGGGGTTTTCCCCCGTATAAAAGCCCCAAAAAAAAGTCCGGGGGATAATTTCTTTTTTTTTTTTTCCCCCTAAAAAAACCCCCGGGGAAAAGGCCCCTCCCCCCTTTCAGGGGGTTTTATTTGGGTTTGGTCCAGGGGAAAAAAAAAATTATTCAAAATAATTATTAACTAAAAAAAAAATTATCCTTTTATATTTGGGTATTTTTATCTCACATTAATTTAAAGATTTTCCTTGATTTTGTCTGCATATAAATTTGATACATTATCTTTTTGTTTACAAAAAAAATTTCCCAGAGTTTTTACCCTTGTTTTGGCCCCCCGAACTTGAGTAGTTTTGAAGAAAGAGAGAACACGAAATCGTATATTTGATAATTTTCATAAATTTCCTGAATATTTATTTCGCGGCTAATCCTAATCTATGTTAAATAAAAAAGAAAATATGTCCGATGGTATATGATGTCATAATGGTATATGGCAAATGTGAGGCGAAAACGAGGCTGCCAAGCTGACACTTTCTTTAAGAAAGGATGCAAGGCAATGTGAACTTGTATATAGAGAGCGCATCATTAGGATGAGGAAAAGTAATTTCTCTCTCAGTGAAATAACCAGAGACCCGGGTATCCCACCGATGGTTTTACAGGTGAATAAAATGGGATGAGGAGGGCACCCCCGAATCGTTCCTCACACGTTGTGTGAGATTTTTCCAACCTCATACCTTGTCTATAACGCAGCCAGCAACAAAACATTTTCTTGTGCCACAAGAGTTTAAACCTGGGACCCGGGGCCTCTCGTCTCGTCTCGTTTATAAATAAATTAAAGTAGTGTAAAAACTGTTCTTATAGATCCTTTTTACGCCTTTTAGCGCTTTGCCTGCACCTCCAGTGCTCTTTTTTTTTGCAGGTGACACGAGACTACAGTAGGGGTAGTCAGCACCTCACCTCAGATCCGAAGCTCTCTACTACAAACCCGGGTTTCCCTTTGGGCTTTGACCCCTGGGTAGGGAGGCCCGGTAGTCTGAGGGGCCCTTTTTTGGCACTTTTTTCTTTTATTCTAAATTCTTTTTCTCTCTTCATGTGACTTCCCTGAACCTACCGGGGTACCCCTTTTTGGCCCCTATTCGCCTGGGGGGTGGGCATTAAATTACTTCCTTGGCCTAGGCAAGTTCGGCGGTAAGGGAGGTGTCCTCCACATAAATCGATCCCCCTTTGGTACTGGAGACGCAACCAGGCTTCCACGGGGGTGGGGGTGGGGTTATAGGACGGAAAAATGCCTTACTCTCTTAGCTATTGCTGTTAGGTTGATACGAAAAGTTAAGAGTTTTTGATCCCTTCAGGACTACAAACTTCGGGCCCCAAAGGGGGCCCCATACCCAGGATGGATGCTACCCCACTACGCAAATTCATGATCCAGAGTTCAAGTAATTATCTCTATTGGCCCAAATAGCTGTAAAGAGAGAACCTTTCACAGGTTTGAGGACGATAGAAAAAGTGAATCTCGAGAGCATGAAGGACCAAGACGAAGTGGACGTTCATTGATGACCAAGGGATGGGAAAGTGCGAATGAAAACTGGCTGGTGTTTTTTTACCTTTGCTTTAAATAAAATCCCCAAATATTTTCAAAATGAAACCGGGGTTTCGAGTTTAACCAAAAACCCCCATTAAGATGTAATGACAAAGACTAATAAATCATTTACCCTAAATGTGCTGAAGTCATTACACCATCACCTGTATTTGTCAAATTTCCAAATGTTTCTAACTGTGGAGACTGAGACTTATCATATATGAGGGAAAAAATGAAGTTATACTGAAGCTAAGAGGAAAGTGGAAAGTTTGACACACAACCTGATCTTCCTATGCGCAGAGTACTGCAGTCAGTCAACATCTTGCAGATAAAGATAAAAAATTGCTGAACTGAAACAAACTGTTAAAGAATTAAAAATTAAAGTGTATCACTGACTGAAACTGGCCCATTTAATGGCTGCATCAACCCAGCATAACATCCTAAGGAAGCTGATACCGAAATCACAGTCCAGATCGCACCTCCCCATCCAGGCGACTTTCCTGCGAGGACTTGGCCTGGCTCTCGATTGGTTTCTCATAAGAGAAGCAGGTCGCAATCTGCCAGTCGTCTCCCTCGCCAGGAGAGGGAGGCATGGAGTCCCCTGTCTCCAAACCATCCCGAGGGAGGTCCCCGAGAAGTGAGGGAGAGGAGGCGCCCTTCCCCCATAAAAAGTAAATGAAAATGGCGGACAAGGCACTTCCAAAAACCCCATAAAAACCCAATCTTCAAAGTTTCTCATTATACAATGGAACTGTCCCAAAATCTTAGAACGAGAATAAATGACTCGTCCTAACTCCCGATATTTAGTTCTCCAAGAAACGCACTTAACACACCTCGTCTCTGATGAGGTCGCATGTACATCCCCAAAGCCCCCCTTTCACTGAATAAATGGTTCTACTTTGGTGTTTGTTGCATGCAATTTAAAAACAATAACATGTATTTGACATGTTCAGTTACTCTCCACCTGATAATGTGGTAATTTTTTAAGTTTTTAGGTGATCTCATTGCTCATCATATGTTATGGGGTTCCCTGTGGGCGGATGGTAGGGAGAGCAAATAGTTAATTATGATTCTGATCTGGTCTGATTTGGATCGATGGTAGTCCGACGCGGGTAGCGATAATACCGGTAATTTGATCTTTATTGACCTATCACTGGTCTCTTCACAATGGTGTATTTAATCTCGTTGGGAAGCGATCACTTTCCCCATTTTTATTGAATATTCATGCGACAACCCAGAACGCTTCAGCACCAATTTTAAAGTAAAAAGAGCAGACTGGGTCGCTTCACAAGAAGCGTCAAGCTCGAACTTGTTGGAGAACCATTGATGACAAAGTAAACAATATTTAGAATTCGATTTTGATGCAAAAATGATATCCATACCTAAAACTTCGAAAAGATAGTGTTAGCATAGAGTTTCATGGTGGACACCAGATTGCCGCAGGGCGCTGGGGGGCCGACGCAATAGGGCCTACAGGCTTTTTAAAAATAACATCAATAAGAGAACTTTGCAAATTTCAAACAAGCAAGAGCTAGGTTCGTATAACAATTAGACAAGCCAAAAGAACTCCTGGCAGAGTTTTTTTCTACAATTACAACAACACCGCAATATGAAGGTTTGGTCCATTTTCAATAAAAAAAAAAAAAAAAAAAAAAAAAAAAAAAAAAAAAAAAAAAAAACAGAATTTAAAATATCATTTATGAGGGAACCCAAATTTTTATTCAACTAGAGACATTCCTAATGCACTCGCCAGGCAGGTTTTTCATATACAAGCATCCCGCATTCCTGACCACCGGAAGTGGCTGAGCTGCCACTTTGCCCCAGGGAAATGACTTTGATTACAATAAAGATCTAAAAATGGATGAGCTTGTCCGAGCCCTAGAAGCCTGTAGAGGAACATCCCCCGGCCCCGATGAATTCGATATGAGATGATAAAGCATCTTAATCATGTGCCATGATTAGTTGCTAGAAGTGTACAATGAAATTTTGGGAAAAGCCCACTTTTCCAAACGCATGGCACTTCGAGCACATCATTTCCATGTTCAAAGGAGGGGGAAATCCTAGAACCGCCACCTCTTACCGCCCAGCTGGGTCATGGTCAGAAGGTCATGGAACGAATTGTTTACAGTAGGCTATTGCATTTTTTAAATTCCATAATTTTATAGTTGACGATCAGTGGGGGCTTCCGAAGTGACCACCATAGATATGAAAAAGCCACGACATGACATGGGGATAGGCCTACTCAGAAAACTTTATGCTTTTGGATTAGTGGAAACTTGCCTTGTTTTTTTCAAAATTTCATTTCTGACAGAAATTTTTTCTGTCAAACTCTTTTCCGACAATGTCACTTTTTTCAGGCAACAGGGTCCCACAAGGAAGTGTCGCCAACATTATTTCTATGTATGATAAATGACATCTTACCACTCCCCCCTCGGAATCTTAAATAAACAAAGGGATGCTGATGATTGTGCATTATGGCTTCTTGCAGTTATGAGAATGCCCGGGAAATCGCATCCAAATGGCACTGGATATGATTCATAAACTGGGGCCTCTAGTGAGTTTTAAGTTTTCCACAAGAAAGAGTATTGGGATAAATTTTTTACATAGGAGGAAACGGAACATCGGCTAACTCTAGACATCATCCAATACCTATTCAAAATTCTGTAGACTTCTGGTCTACTCTTTTATTGGGAGACTCAGTTGGAAAGACCACATTGGGGCAGTTAAAGAATAAATGTCAAAGAGCACTTAATTTATTAAGTGCTTTTCTGGTAATAAATGGGAGTTGATAGAAAGTCTTTGGTAAAGATACATAAGCCCTTATTAGGTCTAAAGTAGATTAGGGTCAACCTGTATGGGTTTAGCATCAAACTCCTTTTGAAAAGGTTTGGATCTGTGCAAATGCTTGTTTGCGTGTCTGTCTTGGAGCCTGACGTGTACTTGGATCGAGCATGTAAGGTGGAGTCAGGGGGACCCCCTCTCCGACTCGACGCGGCCAGGGAGCACTGACCTATGCCGCAAAGGTGGCTCGAGAACCCGAGCCATCCTAATGGCAATAGAGGCTTAGGCCCTTTGCCACGCGACTCCACTACATCGTCGAGAAATCGGTATAGATCTCTCTACCATCGATACCCTGGTTCATTCAAATATAGCGCCATGGGAAACCCAATTTTTCCATCATAGAAGCTTGGCTTCCATCACAAGTCCATGGCGCCGGAGATGGAGGTACGCCTGAGGGTTTGAGAGATCCTATTAACATTCTTTTTTCAATATTACGCGGCTCCAACAAGAGTGTGTAGGTGGGGTATATGTTCACTGAAACTGAATTTAAATTTGACTGCCCAATACATCGATCTTTCTTCTGAAATATTTGCCATGATAAGCTTTAGATTTTCACTATCGACGTCCCATAGATGTCTTTTTGATCTTAATTCACTTAACCTTAATCATAGAAACCCCAAATGAACTGCTGGTAATCATCTAGCTACTGGGCAACAAACAATCAGTAATATGGTATAGGCCCTGGTATCCTGCATCTGTACATGGCAATGGCAGGGTGAAATTAGCCAGGTCACTGGTGATCTGGACCTTAGCTGCCTACGATCTCAGTAATTTATGTCTTTTTGAAACAAAATCCCAAATCTCCTGTGGAAAAGGGTGAGTGGCCCCAATACAAAAAAACAATAAAATTAAAACCACAACAGAACTGTGGGACACACCCTCGGGAGAGAGAAAAGGGGAGGGGTGGGGGTTGGCCCCTTTTTAAAGGGTCAATTTCCCCATAGATTAACCCCCCCTCACCCCATATTTTTGGGGAAAAACTTCCCTCCACAGGGGCCTATTTTTGCCACACACCCACAATGCCCTTTAATTAAAAACTTCCCAAAAATACGGGCAAAATAAAATAAACCTAAAAATTAATTTTCGAATTAAAAACAGAAAATTTTTAAAAGCATAAAATTTTTTTTCAGATGATAAAAAAATAAAAAGAAAATCGTTTTTCAAAGGGGACAAAAAACTTTAAAACCCCTTTCCCTAGATTGAAAAAAAGAATAGACCCCTTGGCTTAACTATCGGGGCGGGTTTGGTTTTAAAATAGGGCCCATATGCCGTTTGGTCGATAGCAAAAAATCCAAAAAACAAATCCCCTAAACGACCCATTTTCTTTATTCACTGTACCCTACTACTGTTTTGGGCTTTAAATTTTTGTTAAAAAAAATTAAAAAAATAGTATTTTTTCCAGTTTATTAAATAAACTTTTGGGGTTCTACGAAAAAAAAGAAATGTTTTATTAATTCAAAAAAAAAAGACAATATTCTTTTAATTTCATAAAAAAAAAAGACAATTATGAAAACAAATCACCTTTTTTTATCTCCCACCTACAAGTATACTGTACATGGATTTTGGCGTGACAGACTGAAAAAAAAAATAAAAAATTGAAAAAATGCAAAAAAAAGTAAGCGCGAGATCACTGCCCTTTCATCAGGACGACAAGTTTTTTTTCAAGAATCGACCAACAGCATATGTACGGAGTATTTTTTTGATTTAAATATTTCACCCTTTTTGGAAATCCCCCATTAGTATTTGCTCGAGTTGAACGGCAAAAAAGGAAATTTTCTCCTCAGCTGTTCCTGTGGATGGAATCCTTGGGAAAAACGCCCAATTTTTGGGGGATTGGTAGCGAAATAGATCCAAAAGAAAAAGGGCATTCAGATTAACCAAAACAAATATTTCCATAAAACCTTGTCACGCGCGCCCGCAGCACAAAACGTACGCACCACGCCCCGAAACCACAACCACACCCACACACACACACACAAAAACACACCCCAAACCACCCCAACACAAAAACACACACACACACACACACACCCCACACACCACACCCAAAGCATCGTTATTTTCGTAGTCCTACTTTGGTTTTGCGTTCAAAAATTTTTTATAATAAAAATATGATGCGGCACATGTTCTGTTTTTTTAAAATCAGATCAGGTTTTACTTTTTTAAGTTCGATTACCCCTTTTACTATATGTGTATTTTTTTGTATAATATTTTTAAAAAATGTAAAATTATATATATATAATATATATATATATATATATATTTATATATATATAAAAATCATTTGAAAAAGTATCACGATTTTGCAAAGTTTTTGATTTGTTTTAGCTCCATTAAAAGATTTTTAAAGAATGAAGCGTTTTCATGTTTCAAAAAAAATGCATTTAAAAACGAATATTGTTTTTGAAAAAAGGGGAGAAATCCACCGCACCTCCATAGCTTTGGGCCATTTCGATAAAAAAAAAATTCCAGGAAATAACTTTTAAATGTACATCAAACTACAAAGTCAAAAACCCCCTAATACTACATTTTTTGTTTTTTACTAATTTGAAGAAAAAGAAAAATCAATGGGGGTTTCTAATATACTTTTTAGTAATTTATATTCTCCCCAAACAAAGAAGGGGTTTTTCCCCCCTCATTCATAAAAAAACTAAATTTTCACGTTTACTGAAAATACTCCCGATTTATAAAAACGGACCCAGAATGTGTACGGGAAAAAAAAATTCCGCCGCTGTACTACCCACATATGTATTCCCGACAACACACACACACACACCCGTAAAAAGGGTATCATCCTTAGTACAATGGTAAACGAGGGTAGTTATACTTTTTAAACGGCTTGACTTTTTTTTTCTGAGAGTTGACACCACCATTTAAAAGAACCAAACTGTTTAGTTTAGGGGTTATCGGGCCGCGGGGAGGTCACTCAGCTCCCCCGGGAGAGGGCGGAGCTGCCCTTTTAGGGCGGTGGTAGCTTAGCACAAACTCCCGGTCAAACGAGTCAATATAAAAATGTACCTCCCCCTCGCTGACGGGGGGTTCTTATTTGTGACTTTTGGATCCACGGGAAAACCCCACGGGTCCACGGGTACCGAAATAGAATTACCCCAAATCCTGAAACGAAATAAATTACCCATCTTATTTTGCTGGGCCACCTACTCGCCCCTCCCCTCGAGGCGCCTTCAAGGGTGACCAATTGGCGGTCGTCTCTTTCTCGTGCGTTTCCTGGTTCCTTCGGGGCTCGTCCTTTTTGCCCTCATCCTCCTGGCCCCGGGGTGAATCCTCGTCCTCGATTATCCACACGTCCCGAAAGTCTGCACGGTCCCCCTTTGACTTAAATTCGTCTTGACCTCCTCGTAGTCCTGGCCCGGGCCTAACTCGGCGGGTCCTCGTCCCCACGTCCTCACAGATTCTCAGGGCCCTTTTGCGTCCCCACGTCCCTCGTATCTTTGTCCCGGGTCTACGGGCTCGGGGCAGGGGCGGATCTTGGGGGGCTTATACCTGCGCTCGAGCTCCTGGGGTTGAAACCGACTGCAGGGGTCCGCCCCGGGGTCCCCATGCACAGCATTCGGGGGGGCGGTACCTTTCTGACGAAAATTTTTGGCCGCGGGGCCCATGGCATCTTTTTAGACTCCTTTTCACGATCCTAAGGGGCTGTTTTCCACTGGTCCAAAAGTCACAAAAAAAACCCCCCGCTCAGCGAGGGCGGGGGTCACATTTTTTATCTGACCTCGTTTGACCCGGGGGGTTCTGCTGTACCCCCGCGCTAAGGTCGCTCCCCCCTTCCCCCGGCAGGTGACCGTGACCCCCCGCGCGGCCCTAACCCGTATAACTAACTGTCGTGTTCTATACTGCGTGGTGTCAACTCTCAAAAAAGGTCAACCCCTTAAAAAGTTAATACCCTCTGTTTCCCCTTGTACTAAGGTGTAGCCTTTTACAATGGGGAACAGAGGGGAGTTTTTAAATTGTTAACGGCTTGATCTTTATTTTTGAGAGTTGACACCCGCATATAAGAAACGACATGTTTTTGTTATACGGGTTTCGGCCGCGCGGGGTCCGGGCAGCTGCCCCGGGGAGAGGGCGGAGCTGACCTTAGCGCGGTGGTAGCTTAGCCACTCCCGGTCAAACGGGTTTAATATAAATGTGACCCCGCCCCCGCTGAGCGGGTTTTCTTTTTGTGACATTTTTATCCACGTGAAAAAACCACGTGGGCCACGGGGAACCGAAATAGATTTCCCTCCGTAAAAAGAAATAGAATTATCCACATCTTAACACCACACACACCACACACGGGGGTGTGTGATATGTATGTGTGTCTACGTATAAATAAAAGAATATATATATATTAATATTATATTAATTACATATATATTATTATATATATAAAATATTATTATATTCATTATTTTACCCAGACACACATACATAACACACCACCGTGTGTGTGTGTGTGGTGGTGTTGTGTGTGTTGTGTGTGTGTGTGTGTGTGTGTGTTTCTTTATTTATACGCGAACCAACATAACCAACCCCCACGTGTGTGGTTTGTGTTTGTGTTGTGTGTTGTGTTGCGTGTGTGTGTGTGTGTGTTTTTGTCTGAAAACATATGTTGGGGTAGTAACTGCGGATTATATTTCAGTACCATTCTGGGTCCTGCTTTTATATTATATTAATACACACACACATATATATAGAAAGGAAAAACCCACATTTCAAATCTTCAGTCTGAAGAGGAAAGGGAAAGGAGGGGGTATATAGAAGAGAAGAGAGGCAACGGACCCCTCCAAGCTTCAACGCATAGGTTCCGAAGGTAGCCCTGAGTCACGGGCGGAGGGCCCGACATACTGCAGATGGCACCTAATGTTAAAATTTTTTCCCCCCCCCCCGGTTAGCCCATAATCCAGCTATGTTCACTATAAGGGGGTCCGAGCAGCGCGCCTGACCATTTCCCCACGTGAACACGCGACCTCCAGTGCGGGCACCCCCTCCAAGGTTGTAGGGTACTCGTCCCTTAGCACCGAGAGTTGGCTGGCCGCCCTCCCGCAGCCTTGTGGGCGGAGGAGAACCCCAGGTGCCCGAGGACACCCGCACCAAACACAAAAGACTCATGATGGCGCTGGGCCCCTCACCCTTTTCCTCCTTTCAAAGAACCCACTACAACTATTACCCAAGTTTTCCCCTGAATGCTGAGTTGGGCCCTTTTTTCTACTAAATTAAATTTCCTCCCCCCCTTATCCTCCCCTATACTCATTTTCCTCCTTCCATTGTTTTCAAAACTTTGTCTTTTGCAGATGGTGACACAGGCCAGGTGAGGACAAACGATCGGAAGCAAAGGGAGGTCAAGTCAGGTTGGAGGATTGGGCGGACTATGCAGAGGGTGGCCGGCATTAGGGAAAAGGTGGAGGATGTGGGAAGCGGGATCAGCAGGAGAAAAGCTACTGTTCAAGTTGAAATTGGGCAGCAGTTTTATTAAGGAGGATTCTACCAGGCTGTGGGCGTGGACATCACCGGAAGGAAAGACAATTTGCGCCGCTGTGCATACATACACACACACACATTTATGTATATACATAATATATACATAAATGTATATATACATAATCTATATATACATGTATAAAATATAAAATTATTATATATCTATATATATAGATATATATATATATTAATTATATTTATAAAAATACAACAATATACATCATATGGCCGCGGTGGCCGAATGGTTAGAGCGTCGGACCAAGACTGTCGCGACGGCAGTCTGAGTCGAGGATTCGAGTCCCCGGGCCCGGCGCGTTTTTCCCCTGGGCAAGGAACTTCACCTCTATTGCCTACCTAGCCGCTGGGTGGTAAGCCGCCCAAAGTCGGTGCGGTCCCAGAACCGGGTAAATAGAGAGGGTGACTCGATAAAAACACCGGGCGGAAGGCAACGGCAAACCACCGCTCTAAATTGCCAAGAAAATCATGGAAATCCATTATCGCCAACGTCCTTGTGGGACACATATATTCATATATATGTATATATATATATATATATATATATATATATATATATATATACACATACACACATGTATATATATGAATGGTAAAACACTCTATTGGGTTGATACTATAAAAGGGAAAACACCACAATGAAACAAACTAGATGATTAAAACGAAATCCTCCTAGATTTCATCTTCTGCTTGTGTGCGTGTGTGTGTGAAAGGGATACAAATATAAATAAAAAACCCTCTCTGACAGGACTCGAACCTAGGTCACTCGGGTAAAATGAAACGGAGGCCAGTGCTAAACCAACCATCCCAAAACAACCCCCCTAAAAGGAGTGTGCAATAGGATCTTACTAGCCATAGACATTAACTATCTACTCATACTTGAGTAATGATAGCGAAGTTTTATGCTCACTCCCCATGGGCACTTGGTGGAAATTGATTTAGCAATTCAAATCCTAAGTCAGATGTACTGAGGCAAAATTTATGAAAGATGGAGTAATGCAATGCCACATTTGTATTAAAATAACAACCCTCCCTAACCAGGACTCGAACTAGGTCACTGGTATGAAACCGGAGGCCAGTGCTAAAACCCAACATGCCACACGATCCACTAAAGGAATGTGCAACTAGGATCTTACTAGCTCCATAGACATACCTATCTACTCATACTTGAGTAATGATAGCAAAGTTTTACGCTCATAAAAAATACTCAGTACATCTGACTTGGGATCTGAATTGATAAATCAATTTCACCAAGTGCCCACGGGGGGTGAGCGTAAAACTTCGCTATCTTTACTCAAGATGAGTTTATGGGTAATGTCTATGGAGCTAGTAGACCTAGTTTTCACACCCTTTTAGGGATCATGTGGGATGGTTTGGTTTTGCACTGGTCTTTGGTTTCATACCCCGAGTGACCTAAGTTCGAGGCCTGGTCAGGGAGGGTTTTTATTATGGATATCAAAGCAGCATTGCATTATTCCATCTTTATACAAATATAAATTAATATATATAGGTATTTGGCATTGAGACTGAAGCCTGCCTTTGGCTTTTATGTCTCTTATTGCTGTATACGCTCCTTCTGATGTTTGTAAACCGATGTGAAAGAGGCGCCAAACTCTCATCCATGGCAGACAATTGCCCTAGCGAGATATTCGCATTTTCTGGGCGACTTCCCAAAGCGGTATCCGGCTGTGACTGACCTGGCTATGAGATGTCTGCGGCCCCAATGGCTCGGGAGCTGATCTCAGCAGCGAGAACGGCCCCTTCTCCTCAACTATGCTAGGTCCCAGAGAATGAGGATCTCTGACTCTTGCTACCCGCGTTCCCAAACCCCCATCGCTGACATGGTATAGTGATAGGGTAAGTGGCCAAGGAGATTGACCACATTCTTGTTAGCACGCAATGGAGGATCCTCCCGAACTGCAGAGTTACTGGAGTGCCAAGTTCTGTGGCACTGACCATAGGCTAGTTGTGGTTACCCTATGAGTCCACTTCAAAACTCCCGTCCCTCTAGTGGCCACTCCCAAGGTGTTTTAACTGGACAGACTTTAGGGAAGAGGAGTGTGCTTTTGGGTTCACCATGGTTTGTCTCTGTTCGATTCACAGAACTTGATAATCTGGTGGACCAGTTGCCTGTGGGAGTTCTTCAAGCGTGAAACACTTGAAGCAGCCCAGGAGACCATTGGCATATGCCCGAGGGCAAGGCAGAATTTCCCTTCTCCCTGGAGACATTAGAGGCCACCGAAGCATGTCACATGGCTCAGCTGAATGGCAACCAGGTCTTGCATCGCTCTTTAATGCATAGGGCTCGGATACCTCTGAGAAGGGAAAAGGAACAGTTCATCAGGAATCTTGCTGGAGGTTGAAGGCCATTTCTTGGTAAAAGACCTTTGCCCTGCCTACCAAACCCTGAGAAAGCTGAACTCAAGCCCTCCTTGCAGATGATTGCAGTCCCCTCAGTGGATGGGGCAGATCATCTCAGATCTTGGTTGGAGTTCATGAACGTTGGGCTGGTACTTTGAGCAGCTGTACCAGGTAGACCATCCAACAGTTAGCTTAGATGTAAGTGATATCACAATACCTGTGCCGGACCCACCCATCAGTGATGAACCCTCTACCCTAACAGAGGTTATGATGGCGATTTCCAAGCTGAAGTGTGGGAAAGCTGCAGACATATGTGATATCCCTGCTGAACTTCTAGAGGCTGGGGGTGAACCTATGGCAAGGGGCTTGCATGCAGTCTTGACTGCCATCTGGCAGTCCAGTACGATTCTCCCTGACCTTTTGAGTGGCGTAGTCATCCCTCTCTGGAAGGGGAAAGGGGATTACTGGGACTGTAGCAACTATCGTGGCATTACACTGCTCAGCATACCAGACAAAGTTTTCGCACACATTCTTCTGAAACAGATCCACAACCATCTACTAAGGCATCAGAGACCAGAGCAGTCTGGATTCACTCCTGGTGAGTCCACAATAGATGGAATACTAGCGCTTTGAGTAATTGTGGTACACCGTCATGATTTTGGTCGTATGTTGCTTGCAGCCTACATCAACCTTAAGTTTGACTTGATGTATCGAGAATCGCTATGGGAGATCCTGAGACTCAGGGGAATTCCGACATGGATTATTGGCCTAATAGCAAGCCTATATACCAGTACTGAAAGTGCTGTAAAATGCGGTGGTGGTCTGCCAAACTTCTTCCCTGTTAATGCAGGGGTGAGGCAAGGTTGTGTCCTTGCACCAACACTTTTCAACACCTTTATGGACTGGATAATGGGCAGAGCTACTAGCCAAAGTCAGTGTGGAGCAACACTAGGCAATATCAAGGTCTTAGACCTTGACTTTGCAGACGCCTGGAGTCACTGGTGGCGGCTCTTGTTGCACTTAGCAATGAGGCGAAGCCCCTAGGCCTAGAGGTCTCCTGGACCAAGACCAAGATTCAGGACGTTGGGGGCCTGTTAGGGGAACCCATTCAGTCAATCCATGCTTGCAGCAAGGATGTTGAAGTCACAGAGAGTTTTACATACCATGGTAGCGTAGTTCATATCTCTGGGCTGCCAGACCAAGAAGTCAGTAGATGACTGGTCTGATAACAGGAGCCCTTTGGGGATGTCGGTACCTATGCAGAAAGTCCAAGGCCTTCATACTGACAGATTTGCTCTATGGAAGTGAGACCTGGACGCTATCTAGTGCCTTGGAGTCTCGTCTTGATGCCTTTTGTAAGAAATCCTAGGGTACAGTTGGCAGGACCACGTGTCCAACCGACGGCTACACCGTGAGACTGGCATGGGACCTGTTACTTGAATAATCCGGGATCGCCAACTCAGGCAATATGTGCACCTTGCTCGTTTCCCTGTGGATGACCCTGCCCAATAGGTTGTTTCTTTGCAT
>NC_051387.1:28618542-28621042 GCF_015228065.2 Penaeus monodon | reverse complement strand
CTTTGAATGAAGTGAGTGAATGGAGGAAGGGAAATCAAGCGGTATACCTTAAGAGTGGTCTAAATTCACGCAGGAGGAAAGGGATTTTACTGTTTGCCATCCGAGGTTAACCACGGGGAAAGGATGACCTTGGGTGTAACTTTTGGTGTGACTTAGGTTACGAGCTGGCAAAGGTTACCCTTTGAGTGACTTAAGACAACCCATCGATGGCGGGTTGCCTTTCATGTGCCCTGAGGTTACCCATGGGTTGGGAGTTACCTTTCGTTTAACCTGACGCTGCCCATGGGGAAGAGTTATCCTTCGTGTGACCTGAAGATCCCCTTGGGGAGAGGGGTTACCCAATTGGATGGGGTTATCTTCGTGTGACCTGAGGTTACCCACGGGGAAAGGGCACCATTTCGTACTCCGTGTCTGCCGCGTGGTGCTACTCGGGTGCCTCATCAAGACCACGAGGCAGACAGGGGGTAGCATCAACTTAACCAGAGATACAGTGTGCGCATCATGTCATATAATCTTAATAGGCAACTCCAGCACATAGGCGAGGAAGGGGGCTGTAAAAATAATTAATCAAGTCGTCACAACTAATCTTGAATACATAATGTCACCGTTTATGATAAATTTTCACATGTTACATACATGAGGTATATTATCATACAAGACAACTAAAGAGTACAGTAATTCTGTATAAAAGAGATCTAAACATATCTAGTTGCTACTATGATGGTGCTTTTTATTGTGGAGAGCACGAAGTGGCAACTATAGAGGTGACGTATATTGATAATGACAATAAATTTAGCATATACTGATGAAAGAAACCCAGGGATTATTCTTAAAAAGAAATAATGCATAGGAAACAGTTGTAAGAAATGAACCTCCGTCTATATAGAATGTGAAACGTTAAATATAAATATATGCTTTAAACTTGAACACTTTCAGGGAACTTGAGTCATCACATTGCTCAAGGGCATCTCAAGAAGTTGCCCATCCATGTGATGATTAGGAAATAACAACTTTGTGCAGTAATTCATTAAGAAAACACTAGGATGGTAGAACAACTGGTGTATGTCTGTGTGATGACTGGTACAAAATTGATGTACCATAAACATTCTTAGAATATAGTACTGCAGAAAGGCGGCATCTTGCAGTAAAACCATCAGTCTGGTGACATCAGTGTCATAGGTAAACCTCCTGTAAGACATTTCAAAAGCCTTAGTCTAAAAATAATACCCACATGGAAAAAGGTGTTCATCTCTTGGCAAGAAGGCAGGCGTACCCGTCCTTGTGCACTGATAGCATTTGGTTGGTTTGCGTATAACACCTTTTTCCTGCTTCGAGAAAGGGATATTCTAATGGCGCTGGTTTGGGAAGTGGTCACAGTACCAATATTTTTCAACATGTGACACATCTGATATTAAGCGAATTGTAATATGATCCAGGGTTAGTGTATTTTCATTGTTTATTTTACTGTTATTATTATTATTATTATTATTATTATTATTATTATTATTATTATTATTATTACTATTTTATTTTGGGCATTATCTGTAGGAAAACTGGGCATGCTCGTGCATGTTGCCGTTTGGGTAACATGGCAAGAGTAAATAACAATGCACCTGTCAGAGATCTTAGTTTTAACTCTCAACATGTAGTCATTATCATGAAGGTTTATCTATCTTTCATCAGTGGATAGAAAATAAAATAGGCCAACAACTTTTAAAATTTCTGTTTACAAAGTGCGCAGTCCGAACGACGGAGGTGTCCGATGCTTCACACAAACGATATTCGCTTTTATTCTCACTGTTTTACACAGGTTTTTGTAAGGCACTAATTTAATGAATTTAAAAAAGTCTCTTTGAAACTGATTGAAATACAGAAAACTAGGTGCCTAACTTAGTAGCACGCCATGACCACATAAAACTTTGGGAGTCTTTTTGTATGTGCTTCTGCTCTTTAAATCCATATCTTTTCTAATTCAGAGTGACAGTTCAGTTCATTGTTCACTTTCAATTATAGGACGGTCTCAGATTACACTTTTGATCAGTTATGAATATTTATAGATGTCTATATTTTATACTTTTTTGTTTACACTATCCCATATATTCAACTTATCCTCCTTCTTATGCTTAGAGATAATGGGGTCGTTGACTTTGAAGTTTGATATGCTGTAAGAGTTTGGACAGCGGGGCTGCTGTGTGATGAAAGTTTTGAAGTAACATCAAGCCAACACCTGCTGATAGCCAGAGCAATAAGGGTACCCATAGACGTGGAAATCACGATTGGGAACTGTGTATTTGTGAGTATATAAAGGTTGAGGGAGGGCAGAGCCCTGGACTGTGTGGCGAGACGTTACTTACCACTTCCATACTATTTTGATTTTGCGTATGTTGCTATTTGGAATTGTGTGACCCAAATTTGCAAACTAATGGCCAGCTTCGTCCAAAAGTTGAGGATCAAAATATTTCAAAATAATTTTAGAACTTGTTTACGGGTAGTCAACTTA
>NC_051387.1:28611042-28613542 GCF_015228065.2 Penaeus monodon | reverse complement strand
TCCCCAAGGCCATCTTTATGGAAGAGGAGGAAGAAACAACAAAAAAGTGAACTATGGAGTGAGGAACTGAGAGTGGAGAGTGAGATTCAAATGAACGTGGAGAGTTTCAGAGGCTGATATAAAGGAAGTAAAGAAGGAAGGAAGGGCACTAGCGTAGATAAGAGTAGATTCAATGCATAACAGATTAAGTATTCTTATTATAATAGGAGTCAAATTTCTTTTATTGTTAATTTAGTTCAGCACTCAGCACATATTCGTACATTCATCTCGCTCGCATGTTCGCTTGCTTCACCTACGCACACCACACGCACATGCACACACACACACACACACACACACACACACACACACACGCACACACACACACACACAGAAGCACACACATACACACGCAGACACGCACACTCACACTCACACAGACACAGACACATAGGCATTCACTTGTGAAAGAGATCATAATGGTGGGAAGATGCTATAGAGAGATGGTGAGAGGAAAGATAAAAATGATGATATTGGAATAGTGTTGAAAGGAATCATCTGGAAAGAGAGAGGAAAAAAGGAAGACAGTGATGACAATAGCTCCTTCACCGAAGAATCTATCAAAAATATCATATGCCATATAGAATACATTACTTTGGAAAAATAGTTCAGTACAAATTGCCGCAATGCTATTTCTATTCTCAAAGATCTGAAGTGTGCGCAGAGTAGCCAAGAGATTATTGGTGGTTCTCTTGATGATCAACATCGGGAGGCTGGATTTTCTTTGATTTTTATACATTTTTTAGGAAAACCTGATGCAGTCTCGTTACTTCTATTAACTTAATTATCAAACACAACTACGATTCTAAAAATATATCTGGGGAGAGGTCTAACAAATATTGGTGAGAGGGCGAGAAGAATAAAGTGTAATGTGGGGACTTATTCGGTCGTGCAAACCTGACAAGAGTTCAGCTTAGCGCAGTGATTGTCTGTCAGTAAGCTTCATTTGTTTATCTTACTGGCATCATTTTTTGTGGTCGCAGTAAACTTGCTTGAATTCCGAACTCCCTTCCCGGTTATTTACTTGTGGGAATGAGTTCACAGATCAAAAAACTGACTGTTATGAGATTCACGGATAATCTTTGAATTCAGGAATCACTTTGAAAGTGTCCCTAATTTTGTTATAATATGCAAGAACTTATTCATGTTGCTAAAAGTCTTTGCATGTACAAGATAGCGAAACATGAGATTCGGAATTCGCACTTTAACCACATAGTGAGAAGATATATGGGACTTGAATAGGATATGTTTCTTTATTTTCTATGAGACGATGTTAATTATCTTCGTTAACTTGCGGTTGGATACTTCCCCTGGCTCTCTTCCTCGTCTTCTTCGCGATTGTGGGCTGGGCGCACTTCATTACTCATCACGTTATTCATGCTTGTCTTATTCATCATAAAGTACTCACGGTCAAGTGTATACCCAGTCCCGGCCCCTTTGTGAGTGCTCTTATGGGGAGGAAAAAGAGGGTGAGGGGGCGTGGGGATGGAGAATGAAGAAGGCCTCTATGTAGGAAGTGGAGGAGGACCTTTGGGAGGAGGCGGCCTCGAGAGGGAGTGGGGGCCGGGGAAGAAGAAGGAGCTGACTACTGGCAAACAAAGATGACCTCTTTACCTTTATATCGGGGAACCAGAGAGGAAATGACTTATAGAAAGAAAACGAGTGGAATGTAAGCAAAGATAGAACAAATCGTTAGACTAAAAAGAACCACATAATTGCTACAAGTATTATTGTTTTTTATATTAAATCTGAGCTATTATGAGTCGCGGGGATAGATGAGACATAATAAGAAAGAAAGAAAAAAGAAAGAAAAAGAAAGAAAGAAAAAAATATTTATGTATACATATATATATATATATATAAATATATATATATATATATATATATATATATATATATATATATATATATATATATATATATATATGACTGGTTGTAAAGCGTTCGGAGACAAAATAAAAGGAAAACGAGTGAATGGGACGATTGATTTCAGATCGGAGACAAATGGACTATTTACAAATCATTAAATGTTTATATACTGGATGTGACAAATAAATATTCGGGTAACTTGCATCGGAATCTTGTAAACATATTTGAGTGTTGATTACAGACTACATAACCGTTCTACGAAACTTAAAATAGAGTGCAAGCCACTGAGTGTGAATGTACTAGAGTACTTTTAACTTGATTCAGTGCCGGCCAACAAAAGGAAGAACAGTAACGATATCAAGATCAAAGAATGGGAAATGTGAGCGTTCATTCTCCAAAGTATTAAATTATCGAAAAATTTCATCACCGACCGACCATGGAAATGCACTTGTTCCTAACAATACCAAAGTGAATGACAAAGGTCAATACCAAGAATGGATTTTAAAAGGAATGAAATGAATTGGTCCGGGCTTTACGCAGGGCCAGGGAAAGGCGGGGGGAAGGCATGGACGGAAGGGGGGGAAAAATTTTT
>NC_051387.1:28605341-28610942 GCF_015228065.2 Penaeus monodon | reverse complement strand
TGGGGGCTCTTGCCTTTCACTGTATCCAACAGGCAAAATACTTCCGAAGAGAGCTCCAATGCTTTTGGCGTTGTCGAAGTGGGTTGATGTTTATGTTCGTTATCAATTAAAACGTTACCCAAATTTAAATCTATAAACATTTAATGGTATATCGTTGTTCGATGCAATATATCTTTGTGTCTAATAATTAAGTTTGTTTCTATCATGACTATAATATTTTTTAAGATTCCAAGTAATGAGTTTACCCAGTAATTATATTAGAGTTATTGTTTTCGGCAATATATTTCAGCTCTAGGCAGGGATGAAATACCGACAGAGCGTTTTCATCTCGGATGCGTTTACAGCAAGGGAAGCATCCAGTTCTGGAAAGGGATCCTTGGACAGAATAGATAAATATAACCTGCCCCTAACGAACTCTGCAGTCTTTA
The DNA here is from genome assembly GCF_015228065.2 of Penaeus monodon. Classification (NCBI taxonomy): domain Eukaryota; kingdom Metazoa; phylum Arthropoda; class Malacostraca; order Decapoda; family Penaeidae; genus Penaeus; species Penaeus monodon. The sequence continues at coordinate 28,610,514 of NC_051387.1, read as the reverse complement.
AATCCTGTATCCAATGTTTTTAGTTATTTTTTTTAAATGTATTTCAGCCTTTGCCCAATGAAATATTAGGACCCCAAAAGTCCTAATTACCAAGGTTTCCCCAACACTCGACAAGGTCCCAGTAAAATGGGGGAGAAAATACATTTCACTGGTAAATCGATTTCCTCAAGTATAATTTTTAAAATGAAATCCAAAAAAAATGTCATGAGGATATATTTTCTTGAAATACCGTTATATAATGGGTTTTCTACCTTTATTATATGCGTCTGTATATCATGCTAGCAAATATTGAAAGAAATAGACTAGTTTTCCGAAGGGAAATTTCCAGTAATCTCTTGCCCTGACGCCGCCCATCAGATGGAGGGGTTCCCACACTTTCATCTACAACATCTACGACTACAACTCAGAGGGTGCCCCACACTCACAAGCACGACGTGTCGCTTTGCTTTCCCCCAGTCAGATGAGGCACTTCAAGTTCGACCTCCCGGCCAATTCGTAAAAACAAAACAAAATTATCTCAGAGAAAAAACGTCAAGTACGCGACGATGCAAACGCTCCCCGAAGCTCCCAAAAGTATCGCCCATAAGAATTAATCGCCGGGAAGTAGGTATATGTGTGTTTGTGTGTGCATGTGCGTGCGGTGTGTGTGTGTGTGTGTGGTGTGCGGTGCGTGGTGGGTTTGTGGTGTGTGTTTGTGTGTGGGGTGTGTGTGTGTGTGTGTGTGTGTGTGTGTTTTGTGTGTGTGTTGTGGTGTGTGTGTGTCAGAGTTGTAAGGGCCTCATATGATGGCTATGGCTGGTTGGACAATTATAGTTGTTACACGGCTTGACTCTTATGTTAGAGTTCAACACAATAAAAAATCTGGATACGTTTCTGGGAGCAAGCGTGAACCGTGTGCGCGGTTTGTGAGGCCCTGAGGACCAGGTGAGGGAGGTCCTGACGAAGTGAAGGCAAAATGTGTTTTGCTGACAATGTCTTCTCAGGGCACGAAGGGGCCGTTTCCAAACCGGGAATGGGGGCATGAGAGAACAGCTGGGAAACCATCTGCCTCTTCGGAAACCGTGCCAGGGGAATCGCGAGCGAGGTCACACTCCTACTTTTTTCACTGCCTGATTTAGCTTTGGCTTACACAAATCATGCTTATTGCATGCCACATTGCTCGGCTACCTACTCACGCCTCGCCCTCGAGGCGCCATCCGATTAGCTTCAAGGGGGCGACCCATTTTTGCCTGGATCTAAATTTGCTGGTCATCATTTCTCGCGTGCGTGCCTTGTGGCTGCTCGTCCTTGTCGAACTCTCTTCTTCCTAGTCTTTGGGTGAAACCCATCCGTCCTCGACGTCCACATTTCCTAAAAGGTCTTATATAAATCTCCTCGACTTCGGATTCGTTTTGACTTCCCTCATAGTCCTGTCCAGGTCCTTCTCGGCTGGGGGGTGCTCGTTCTTCGTAGCCTTTGTCGGGATCTATGGGTTATCTGGCAGAGGCGTCCTCTTCGGCATCCTAGGGCGGCTGATACCTGGGGCTGATGAGCTCTTTGAGTTTGACTGAACTGCGGGCGTCCCCCACAGGTGGCGCCCTTCCCCCAGCATCCGGGGCGACTGGTACCTGCACTGACAAATTCCTGGCCTTCGCTGGATCTATGTGTGTACCGACAGCGTGTGTTTTGTGTGTGGGCACATACATATATACAGTAGCTGTGAGATTTGTGAAGTTCTGGCTTCGCCTGGGCCTTTCACTTATGGCCCGGCCTGTGTCAGCTTTTTATGGCTGTTTTCATTTGGTTCTCTGAACACTCGGTTGCTTATCGTGGGCGGTGGGACTGCCAGCAGGCGCTCCTGTAGCTGTGGTGTAAGCATCTCGCATAATCTCTTCACCAGCACGACGGCTAGTGTTCTGCGGGCCTTGTCTCAGGAATTGCAGTGCACACAATTCTCTAAGTAATTTGTACGAATGTGGCGTTCGGCCCCGCCGCAATGCATGCAACACCTCTCTTCACGTTCTATTGTTTGTATGATCCTCCATGAACAGTAGTAACAGGCGAAATTCTGTGCAGAATGACTTCGGTACCTCTGTTTTTTACTTCAGAGAGTGCCAGGGGTTTGCATAGCCGGTGGCGTCTGAGTACCAGCTAGCCGGGGGGGAGGATCTCGTTTTCCCTCTGTGAACCTGCAGGAGGAAGGAGGTTGCCATCACCGTACATTTCCCTCCAAAGTAATTTTCGGCTTTGAGGTATTATCAAGGGGATTAGGGGGCATACCCTCCCAAACTTCGGCTAGTCTGTCAGCAGTTTCGTTCCTATGATCCCAATGTGGCTGGGAACCCAGTTTATGATAATTCTTTACCCTGTGCAAGAATCCTCTGTGCCAATGCGAGGATGGTTTAGTCAGAAGGTAGAAATTGTCATCGGGTGAGCGCTGCTGAAGACAGTCAATGGCTCCTCTGGAGTCTGTATGTATGACCACTTGTCCTTCCCTCATGGACGCATGGATCAGTGCTCCCATGATAGAAAACTGCCTCTGCCTGTAGCGAGGGGGGCGTTGTCTGTTACCCTCATGGATTTTGTGCATCCCTGCTGCGAAGCCGGCGCCTGCAGTGTGGGTCAAGGGATCGACCAAATCCATCCATGTGTATGTTCTGCTACCGGAGGAGAGATGGTTGCAATGACCCTCTGGGTTTCTGCCTTTAGGTAGGTGTGGAATATTAATTCTTTTTGGTTGGCAGTCTCATGACTGAAAAACTCTATCGAGTCCATGCCCTTGGCAAGAAGCGGTTCTTTGAGCTGATGGCGTATTAAACACCCTGGCTGTATGAGACAGCCAGGAATTGATGGCAAACAGCTCGTTATTTGTTCTAGGTGTCTGACTATTTTGAGTCTTAGGCTTGTATTCCTGGGACCCTGGATAACCTTTGATAAGAATTGTGCTGCCATTAGATCGATTCGGAGGCCAGTAGGAGGTTAAGGACCTTTGCCCATTTTTGGAGCACCCGAACGACCTGGCGGCTTCGTTTTGGACTGTCTCCAGTGGTCTTTATATTTTTTTAATGCCAATCAGAGCAAGGGAGGCATAGCCTACAATGGCCTGACGCATTACATAGAATATCTTAGTACTCTGTGTCTGGCCCCTATGCGTCTTCCACTCATGCTCTCATGACAGACAGTCTTGATTTTGTTCGGCCAACCAGGTACGGACCTCCTTCTGGGAGCAGGGGTCCGGGCTATCTTTACCCCAAGGTAGAGGTAGTCCTGAACCCACACCAAGTCCATTCCCTGGATTTTAAAACTTGTGCCTTGAACTCTCTGTTCAGAGCCATGGTTGGATTTGGCTGCAGCGATCTTTAGTCCTGTCCTGCAACTCTCCTCGGATATAAAGGGCCCGACAACGCTGGGCTTTGTTAGGCAGTATGGTCCAGTGGAGATGATAGCAAGATCGTCTGCATAGGGATGATCTTGCACCCCACTTGGAGGTTTATGTTGAGGATACAGGACATTAATGTGTTAAAGAGGGCTGGACTGAGAAACCCCACCCTGTGGCATTCCATTCTCTATGGCCTGTGCTTTGATAGGTGACCTTGGAATTTGACTCGGCTGTTCTATTCCCAAAGTAGTCACCTATCCAAGCCAAGAGCTTACCTCTGATTCCTTTTGGATCAGGCTCTCCTGAATGGGGAAGAGGACTTGCCAATTCAAAAGCCTTTGCCAGGTCATAGGAATACTACCACAGATGTGCCTGTGCTTATTTGCTCAAGAGCGTGGCTATGGTGTGCACTGTGCTCATGCACCTGGTGAACCCATGGGTGTTCATGCGGGGGTCCCATTTTCCTCGGAGGGCCAGTTAAGAACCATCCTCTCGGGGCCCTCTTGGCCAGACAGCTGAGGAGAGAGATGGGGCGGTACTTCCCTGGCTTCTTTGCTTTAGGGATGGGAACTATGGTAGTCCCCTTCCAACTCTGGGGTAGAGTGGAAGTTTCCCAGGACTTGTTGATGAGTTGCAGGAATGCAAGCTCACTTATAGTTTCCGGGTGGAAAATGATGGGGTACGAGATCCCATCAGAGCCCGGGGGTGTGTTACAACTGGTTTTATATGCATTTCTTAGTTCCCTCAGAGAAAAAATAACGTCCGAGTTATCGGGTTCGACTGCCCTTTCTCTGATATGAGTCTATCTGGTTATAGGCTTCTTTTTCTTGGCCCTCAGTTTGGCTGGCAGGCTGTTGCTACTTGTTCTCACAGAGAACTCGTGCGGCAGTCTGTTCGCCTCTGAACTGGGGGTTTATGGTGGGTTGCATCTCGGGGCTGAGCGGCTGGTAGCTCGCTTGACCTGTTGCCATATCTCTGAGAGGGTGGTATGGTGATCGAAGGACTCACACCATTCCAGCCACTTTTCCTGCCTGAATCTGCTGGCAGTTTCCTTGGCATCCCTGACAGCCTCCCTTAGGAGGGCTAGGTTGTCGGGGGTTCTTTGCCTCGGAAATTGTTTTCGGCACATTTTACCCTGTGGTTGACCCCCTAATCTGTCGTTAAAGGGACCAGGCGTCTTTGTGACTCCTTGACCCAGGCCGAGTTTTGGGTATGATCAGTGAGGCTGCCTCATCAATGCATTTACAAATCTGGCTTGTAGCACTTCCACGTTTTCACTTTTTGTGGGTTCATTGCTTCTCAGACAGCGGTCCAAGGCGTTCCGGAACGCCTGCCATTTAGCCTTGTCTGTTTTTTCCCTCTTGGAAATTTGGTCGTGGCATTTCGCTGGGCCACCTAACCACGAGGGTAGCTATAGTGCCGTAATGGTCACTAGTGACTGTCTCATCGACACGCCAGCCAATCCTCTCCACCAGAGTCGCCAGGGTGAGGTCTAGGGCCCTTCCTCTGACATGCGTTGGCTCTTGGTTATTGAGGAGAGCGATCTCGGGGAATGTCTCAAGCACGTTGGGTATGTGATGGCCAGCCGCATCCGGTGCCCAGCAGGGGCCAGAATGGGGTGGTGTGCGTTGAAGTCTCCCCCTATGATCACTCGGTCGTGTGCTGCAGAAGCACAGACCTGGCTGATGTCTAAGGTACTACAGTGTGGCCGGCTGTACACATTGTACAATTTCAGGGCCCCCGGCACGTTTTATACTTATATATGTATATATAGTATATACACAAACTTCCGGGCTAGTTTCAGTGGTAACTTGT
>NC_051387.1:28587841-28600341 GCF_015228065.2 Penaeus monodon | reverse complement strand
TATCAGAATTTTGATATTTTTAAGTATGTGTACCCCGACCTGTTTTAAAATTTTACTCAAATTTGGTTTAAAAAGGGGTGCTGAGCAAGTCTGCAGAAAAATCTATTATTACTAATGATGGATTCTTTTAACAAAATACAATGAGCTGTTTTCATGATAGTGATAAACGTAATACACTATTTTAATAAAGGTAATGAAAATGATATTAGTTATGACAGAAGCAATAAAAATATGAAAAAATAAAAAGCTTGATGATGAAAAAAACTAAACAAAATTATAATTTTTTTGAACAAAAATAAAATGATGAAAAAAAACAATAACAGATAATAATGATACCCCCTAAAAAAAATAACCTACTATAATAATAATGGTATGATAATAATTTTGATATAAACGATAACATAACAAAGCTAATAAAGATAATAATAATATCAAAATGATAGCAAAATTAAAAACAACAATTAGAAATAAGAAAAAGTAAAAAAAATAATAATAATATAATAATATAATAATAAAATTTAATGATAAAAGTAGTAGTAAAAATAATAAATGATAAAATAACAACAACACAACAAGAAAAATAAAGCTAATCTAAAATAAAAGTAAATATGATAATATTTAAAAAATATGATATGGACTATAATAATTATAAAGATGACATTAAACTTTTATTGATAAAATAATGACATAAAAATAAAAACATGATAAAAAGGGTTTAATGAAATGTTCATACAGTTAGCTCTGTCAAAATAATACGGTTCAAACCAAAAAATGATAAGATAATAATTATTGGTGATTTATTATTATGATAATTACAATAAAAAAATATAAACTAAAAAAAAATAAAAGTGTAACAATGATAACAAAAACTAAAAAAAAATGATAATTTTTAAGATTATAAATAACAACAAAAAACAACAACAACAACCATAATAAAAATAAAAATCATTTTGAAATAATAAATCAAATGATATAAATGATAATAATAATGATATGATGATGATACTAACTACTACTACACTATACTACACTACTACTACTACAATGATACTAATACTACTACTACTATACTAAAACTACTAATATACTACTCATCTAACTACTAAAAAAAATAATAATAAAATAATTTAATTAATAATGATGGGAATAATAATAATAATGAAAAATGAAAAAAATTTAAAATAAACAAATTGGGGGTTATGATTAGTTCTATCGCTACTACTACTATTATACATATAACTGCAAATATAACTACTGCAACTAATTATAAACATAGTAATAAAAAGACAATGAAAAAGAAGGGTACCATAAAAAATATAATGATAATAGATGAATGATGAGAAAAGATAATGATCGCATGATTATAAAGAAATGATATGATGATAAAAATAATATATAATAATAATTAAAAAACAAAAAAATAGTAATAATTAGTAGAGTAGTAAAATATAAAAAAAAAAATAATAATAAAAAAATAAAAAAAATGACAAACGTTATATAGTAACAACAACAAAAACACACAACAAACAAAATAAAAATATAATGACTTGACGATTACGATGATTTGATAGTAAAGATAAGGGGTAGTGATGGGATTTCCCCTTCTTTAAAAACAGGTATCATTGTGTGCTGCTTTTAAAAATCTATATAGGCGCAACATCAAAAAAAAAAAATTCAAGATCGCCGAACCCTTTTTTTATTTCGCCTCCCAAACTAGCAGCGGGTAACGACTAATGAATGACATTCCTTTTTTGTCCGAAAACCAAAAAAACTTAAACTGATTCAATAAAAAAAAAACATTGACATTATATTTTCCATTATAGAAAATTAACGAACGCAAAATCGCAGTAGGGGTACACTGTAAAAGCAGATTCTTTATCACTGTTTTTGTGTTTGTGTGTGTGTGGGTGGTGTGGTGTGTGGTGTGTTGTGTGGTGTGGGTGTGTGTGGGGGTTTGGGGGTGTGGTGGGTTGCGTGTGCGTGTGCGTGTGAAGTGCGTGTGTGTTTTGGTGTGTTGTGTGTGTGTTTTTTTTGGGGGTTTTTTTGTTGGGTTTTGGGTTGGTGTTTTTTTAAAATTTTTGGGTTTTTGGGTGGGGGGGGGGTTGGGGGTTTTTGGGGGGTTTTTTTTTGGGGTTTGTTTTTTTTTTTTTTTTGGGTGGGGGGTTTTTTTTTGGGGGGTTTTTTGGGGGTTTTGTTGTTTTGGGTTTTCCCCTTTTTGGGGAACTGCGGGGGTTTTTTTGTTGTGGGGGGTTTGGGGGTTTTTTGGGGGGGGGGGTTGGGGGTTTGTTTTTGTTTTGTTTAGGTTTTTTGGGGGTTTTGGGGGGGTGTTTTTGGGGGTTTTTGGGGGTTTGTTTTTCAGTCAAAGGAAATTTTTGGTTCCCCCAAAAAAATTTTTTTTTGGGGCATTTTTTCCGTTTTTATCCAAGGGGTCTCAAAAACCACTCAAAAATAAATGTTTTTTAAAAACTTTTTTGTTTTTCCACGGGGAAAAAAAAATTTAAAAAATTCCCCCCTACTTTTCCTATTTAATTTTAAGGGAAAAAAAATTTTTTTTTTGGTAAAATTGGGATTAATTTTCCTTCCTTTTTTGACCCGTGTTTTTGATTTCCTTTAGGCCCGGGGCATAAAATTTTAAATTTTTGGCTGGAAAAAACCCAATTTTTATTTTCCTTTTTTGGGGCCCCATTGGATTTGAAAAAGGAAACACTGTTTTTGCAAAATAAATTCCAAATTTTCCTTTGGGGGTAAAAATCAATTTTAAAATGAAAAATTGCCGGGAAATTGATTCGTTTGGGAAATTTAGGCAAAAAGGTAAAAAGGGAAAATTCCAAGGTGTGTGTGTGTGTGTTGTGTGTGTGTATTGTGTGTGTGTGTGTGTGTGTGTGTATGTTTATGTCTGTTGTGTGGTATGATGTGTGTGTGTGTGTGGTGTGTGTGTGTGTGTGGGGTGTGTGGGTGTGTGGTGTGTGGGTGTCGTGTGCCTGTGCGTGTGAATCTGCGGGTGTGGTTGTGTGGTGTGTGTGTGTGTGTGTGTGTGTGTGGTTGTGTGTGTGTGTGTGTGTGTGTGTGTGCATTGTCTATAGAAATCGTCAATATTTGGGGGGTTATTACGCACCAGTATATATTATTCGTTTAAAGGGGCTGATAATGTTTTTCCGCTCTTTTTATTCCGAAGTCTCATTAAATCATCTGAGCGAGAAATACCATGTGTGCTTGTTTAAAGCAAGCACTACTAGTTGGGGTGTTACCAAGTCGAGGGGTGAAAAACAAATTTAAAAAAATTACTCCCAATACATGTTGCTATATTATATCTGATACACTGAAAGAAAAATATATTCCATTCCTGATACATTGGGAATCTAATTTCGCTCGGTACTTTATCTGACACCGCCTGTATTTAGATTTTTCCTTGTATTTGTCACGTGCCTATCAAATTTTGATACATTATCTTGATTGTGTTTTACAATAGATAAATGCATAGTGATTTCCCAGAGTGTTATCTAATCGCTTGTTTGCACCCCGAACTTGAGTAGTTTGAAGAAAGAGAGAAACACATCGTTATTTTGACTATTTTTCATAGAATTCCCTGAATATTCATTTCGCGGGCTAATCCTATATCTAATGTAAAATAAGCAGAAATAATGTCCGATGGTATATGATGTCATAATGTATTGCAATGTGAGGCGAACAACGAGGCTCCAAAGCTGACACTTCTTCAGTACGGATGCAAGGCAATGGACTTGTATATAGTGAGAGCGCATCATTATGGATGAGAAAGTAATTTCTCTCTCATTGAAATAACCAGATACCCGTTATCCCCACTCGATGGTATGACGTGAATAAAATGGGATGAGGAGGCACCCTGAATCGTTTCTCACACATTGTGAGATTTTTGCCAAACTCATACCTTTCTATAACGCAGCAGCAACAAACATTGTCTTGTGCCACGAGATTTATCCTGGGACCCGGGGCCTCTCGTCTCGTCTCGTTTATAAAATAATTAAAGTAGTGGTAAAAAACTGGTTCTCTAAGATCCTTTTACGCCTTTAGCGCTTTGGCCTGCAACTCCAGTGCTCTGTTTTTGCAGTGACACGAGACTACAGTACGCGTATCAATCAACCTCACCTCAGATCCGAGCTCTCTAACTACACCAGGGACCTTGCGGCTTGACCCCTTGTTAGGGCTGCCCGTATTCTGAGCGCGCCTTTTGTGGCACTTTTTCTTTATTCTAATTCTTTTTTCTCTCTTCATTGCTTCCTGAAACTACCCGAGTCACCTTGTTGCTCCCCTATTCGCCTGGGGGTGGTCATTAAATTACTATCCTTGGCCTAGGCAAGTTCGGCGGTAAGGAGGTGTCCTCCACATAAATCGAGTCCCCCCTTTGGTACTGAGAACGCAACCACGGCTTCCACGGGTGGGGTGGGGTTATAGGACGGAAAACTGCCTTACTCCTTAGCTATTGCTGTTAGTTTGATACGAAAAGTTACGATTTTTTTGATCCCTTCAGGACTACAGCTTCGGGCCAAGGTCCGCTACCCAGGATGGATGCTACCCCAGCTACGCAATTCATGATCTCAGATTTCAAGTAATTAGCTCTATTGGCCCAAATAGATGTAAGAGAGTTAACCTTTCCACGGGCTTTAGGACGATAGAGAAAGTGGAAATTCGCGGAGCACTGAAGGACCAAACGTACACCCGTTCATTGTATGACCAAGAAGGATGGGAAAGTGCTAATGAAAACGACTGTGTTTTTTGACCTTTGCTTTAAATAAATCCCCAAATATGTCACTAAAACGTGTTCGAGTACACCTCATTAAGATGTAATGACAAAGACAATAATCTATTTAACCCTAAATGTGCTGAAGCTCATTACATCAGCACCTGTATTAGTCAATTTCCAAATTTTGCTAACTGTGGAGAATGAGACATTAGCATATATGAGAAAACCGAGTTATACTGAAGCTAAGAGGAAAGTGGAAATTTTTACACAGACAACCTGATCTTCCTATGCTGCAGCAGTAACTGCAGTCATTCAACATCTTGCAGATCAAAGATAAAGACATTGCTGACTGAAACAAAACTGTTTAAAGAATTAAACATTAAGTGTATCTCTGACTGAACTGCCGATCAAATGGTGCATCACCCCGCATAAACATCCTAAGGAAAGCTGAATACGAAGTAACAGTCCAGATCGCAACCTCCCATCCAGGCGACTCTCGAGGACTTCGCCTGCTCTCGATTGGTTTTCCTCGGAACAGAGAAGCGGTCGCAATTCTGCCAGTCGTCTCCGTCTCCAGGAGATGCAGAGAACCTGGGTCCTCCTGTCTCCAGACCATCCCGAGGGAGTCCCGAGAAGTGATGGAGAGGAGCCCTTCCCCATAAACAGTAAATGAAACTGGCGGACAAGGCACTTCCAAACCACCATAAAACCTAATCTCACACGTTAATCATTAATACAACAATGAAACTGTCAAAGTCGTTTAGAACGAGAATAAATGACCTCTCCTTAAGCGCCCGATATTATAGTTTCTCCAAGAACGCACTTAACCAGCCTCTTCCCTCTGATGAGGTCGCCATGTACATCCAACCAAGCCTCCCTTTCACTGAAATAGCAAATGTTCTACTTTGTGTGTTTGTTGCATGCAAAGTAAAAATCAATAACATGTATTTGACATGTTCGTTACTCTCCACCTGGATAATGTGGTAATTTATAAATTTTTTAGGTGATCTCATTGCTCATCAATGTTATGGGGTTCCCTGTGGGCGATGGTCGAGGAGAGCCCGTATTTCAGTTGATTACATTGATTCTGATCTGGTCTGAATTTTGGATCGATGGTAGTCCGACGCGGTAGACGATAATACCGTAAATTGAATCTTTAGTGACCTATCACTGGTCTCTCAACAATGGTTGATGACTCTTTGGAAGCGATCAACTTCCCTATTTTTATTGAATATTCATGCGAACACACCAAGAACGCCTTCAGACACCAATACTTTAATGTAAAAAGAGCAGACTGGTTCGCCTTCACAGAAGCGTCAGCTCGAACTTGTTGAGAAACATTGTTACCAAAGTAGAGACAATATTTATAGAATTCGATTTTAGATGCGACAGATATCCGACCTAAACTATCGACAGATAGTGTTAAGCATAGAGTTTTCATGGTGGACACCAGATTGCCGCAGGGCGCTGGCCGACGCAATAGGCCTACAGGCTTTTTTAAAATAATAACATCATAACGAGAACTTTTTGCAATTACAAACAAGCAAGAGCTAGGGTTCGTATAACAATTAGACAAGCAAAAAGATGACTCCTGGCAGAGCTTTGTTTCTACAATTAACACAAACCCGACAATATGCGGTTTGTCATTGTCAATAAAAAACAAAAAAAAAAAAAAAAAAAAAAAAAAAAAAAAAAAAAAAATTATCAAATTTAAATATCATTCATGAGGGAACCATTTTGATTCAACTAGCGCATTCCTAATGCACTCGCCAGCGGTCTCATATACAAGCATCCCGCATTTTTTCTCCCCTGAACCACCAGGGAAGTGAGCGAGCTCACTTGGCAATACAGGATGTAATTGCACTTTGATTACCATAAAGATCTAACAGGTGAGCTTGTCCGAGCCTAGAGCCTGTAGAGGAACAGCCCGCCCCGTAGGAGATTCGAATATGAGATGATAAGCATCTTAATCAATGCATGCCAGTACTAAGTTGCTAGAAGTGTACATGAAGTGGGAAGAGTCCCACACTTATTCCAACGACATGGCACTTCGAGCACATCCATTTCCATGTTTCAAAGGAAGGGGGAAATTCCTAGAACCGCCATCTTCTTAACACGCCCAGCTGGTCATGGTCAAAGGTCATGGAACGAATTGTTAACAGTAGGTCCTTTATGCATTTTTTAATTCCAGTAATTTGATAGTTGACGATCAGTGCGGCTTCCGAATGTGGACCATAGATATAGAAAAAGCCACGACATGACATTGCGATATGGCCTTACTCTAGTAGACTTATGCTTTTGATTATGTGAAACTTGCCTTGTTTCTTCAATTTTCATTTTCTGACAGATTTCTCTGTCAAACTCTTTTCCGACATTCACTTTTCAGGCAAACAGTGTCCACAAGGAAGTGTCGCCACATTATTTCTTATGTATGGATAAATGACCTCTTACAGCTCCCCCTCGGCATCTTAGATAATCACTGTAAGCTGATGATTGTGCATTATGGCATTCTTGTCAGTTTGCAACTAATGCCCGGCAAATCGCATCCAAATGCACTGATATGATTCATAACTGGGCCGCTAGTGAGTTTTAAGTTTTCCACAAGAAAAAGAGTATTGGGGATATTTTTTTTTACATAGTAGGAGCGTACATCAGCTAACTCTAGACAATCATCCATACCTATTCAAAATTCCTGTTATACCGTCTTGGTCTACTCTTTGATGGTAGCACAGTTGAAAGACAACATTGGTCCTTAAGAATAAATGTCAAGAGCACTTAATTTATTAAATGCATGTCTGGTAATAACTGGGAGTTGATAGAATTCCCTTTGCTAATGAACATAAAGCCCTTATTAGGTCTAAAGTATATTATGGGTCAACCGTGTATGGTTCAGCATCAACTCCAGTTTGAAGGTTTGGATGCTGTGCGAATGCTTGTTTGCGTGTCTGTCCCTTGGAGCCCTACGTACTGGATCGAGCATGTAAGGTTGAGTCAGGGTACACTCCTCCTACTCAGACGCGGCCAGGTAAGTCACTGCCTTGCCGCAAAGGCGGCTCGAGACCCGAGCCATCTAATGGCAATAGAGGCCTTAAGCCCTTTGCCACGCGACTCCACTACAATCGTCGAAAAATCGTATAGATCTCTCCTACATCGATTACCCTGGTTCATTCAATATAGCGCCATGGGAAACCCAATTTTGTCCATCATATAAGCTTGGCTTCCATCAGCTAAGTCCATGGCGCCGGAGATGGAAGGTACTCACTGAGGTTCAGAGAGATCCTTATTAAACATCTTTCTTTTCTTCATATGTATACCGACGGCTCCAGACATATGAGTGATTGGTAGGTGTGGGTTATGGTCCGCTGGAATCTGAATTGCAGTTCCGACTGCGAATCATCATCCGATCTTTCCTGCTGAACTATTTGCCATTGATAAAGCTTTAGATTTTACACTATCGACGATCCACGATAGATAGCCCAATTTTCTGATTCATTAGTTCACTAAAGCCATTAAATCTTAGAAACCACCAAAAATTACTGCTGGGTAATATCATTCGTAAGCTACATGGTGCCAACGAAATCATCAGTAAATTGGGTATTAGGCCACACTGGTATCCTGGCAATCTTTTATCCATGCAATGAGCAGGCTGACAAACTTAGCCAGGTCAATCTGGTGATCTGGACCTTAGCATAGTCCGTACAGATCTCAGGTAATTTTGTCTTTATGAAAAGCAAAATCCATCGTCCTGTGGCAAAGAAGTGAGTGGACCAACATATAAATAACAATAAAATTAAAACACAATAGAACTGTGGGACACAGCCTACAGGAGAGAGAGAGGGAGGGAGGTGGTGTTGGCGCTTCTTAGGGTCCATGCCACTAGATTAACCCACCTCACTCCCATATATTTGAGAAAAACTTCCCTCCACAGTGCCTATATTTGCCACACTATACCTCACAATAAGCCCAAGATATTACAACTTGCCAAAATACGCTATAGAATTAAACCTCAAAAATTATTTTCGAATTAAAAACAGAGAGTTTTACCGCATCAATTTTTTTTTTCAGATGATGAAAAAAATCACAGTAATTTCGCTTTCTAAGCGGACACAAACTTTAATAACCTTACCTAGATTGAATAATGAATAGGATCCCTTTGCTTACTATCGTGGCTGTAGATGTTTTAATATGGTGCCATATGCCGCTGTCGATAGCAGAAATCCAAACAATACCCTGAACACCGCATCTCTGTCTCACTGTAACCCTACTACTGTTTTGCTTCATTAATGTTATAAATTATAACATAGTATAGTTTCCAGTTTATTGGAATCACGTTTTGGTTCTGCGAAAAGAAAGGAAAAACAAGTGATTTTTAATTATTCACACACAAAAAGACAAGATATCTTATTAATTCATAACAAAAGACAATATATGAAAACAAATCACACATTTTTTATCTACACCTACGAGTATACTGTACATGGATGTGCCATTGACAGACTGCAGAAATAAAGATTGAATAATTGACAACTAAAAGTAGAGCGCGAGTCATCTGCCCATTTCATCAGGACGAGCAAGATTTTGTTTCAAGACATCAACAACATACAGCATATGTACTAGGAGTAATTTTTTTAGATTTAATAGTCCCCTCTATGGAATCACCAATTAGTAGTTGCTCGAGTTTAAACGAGCAACAGGTATTTTCCTCAACTCAGCTGTCGACTGTGGATGGAACCTCCCTTAGAGAAACGCCACATACTTTGGGATAATGAATGCGAAAATATGATCAGACTTTACCAAGATAAAGGGCATTCAGATTAACCGAAACGAAAATGTTCCATAGACTTGTACACGCACGCACGCACGCACGCCGCCACGCACTCAACGCACACACACACACACACACACACACACCACACACCCACACACACACACACACAGAGGCACACACACAAAGCTCTGTAGATTATCGCGTAGTCCTACTGTGGTTGCGTTCAGATAATGTTTTCTAATGAAGAATTGATGCAGCACATGTTCTGTTTATATTTAATCAGATCATAGTCCACTTTTAGTTCGATTAGCGCCCTACTAATAGTGTATATATATGTATAATATATATGTATATATATGTGTGTGTAATATTATATATTATATTATTATATATTATATTATATATCTATATATAATATAATCCATATATATATATATATATAATAATAACACCCTCCCGGACCAGGACGCGAACCTAGGTCACTCCGGTTATGAAATCGGAGGCCATGCTAAACCAACCCTGCCACACGCCCCACTAAAAGGAGCGTGCACTAGGTCCTTTATAGCTCCCTAGACATTATGTCTATGTGGTTCCGTGTGCATGGTTGGTTAGCACTGGCCTCCGTTTCATACCCGGAGTGCCTAGGTTCGAGTCCTGGTCAGAGGTTGTTTATTTAATCGTATCAATGCGGCATTGCAATTATTCCATCCCTTTCATATTATGTATGTATATATATCATATATATATATATATTTAAGTATATATATATTATATATATAATCATTTGGCGAAAGTATCAACGATTTTGCAAAGATTTTGATTTGATTTAGCTGCATTCAAGATGTTTACAAGAATGAATCGTTTCATGTTTTCAAGAAATATGCAGTTATACGGATATTGTGTTGAAAGATGGGAGAAATCCACCGCCCTCCATAGCTGTTGCCATTTCGATAACAAACAATTCCTAGGAAATAACACTTAATGTACATCACACTACAAAGTCAACAATAACTAATACTACATGTTTTGTTATCACTATTTGAAGAAACGAAATATCAAATGCTTACTAATATACTTTTTGTAATAATATTCTACCAATCAACGAAGGGTTTTCGCCTCATTCATAAATACATTTTTACACTGTTTACATCGAAGTAGCTCCAGATGTATAAAAGCAGGACCCAGAATGTGTACTGAAATATAATTCCGGCAGCTGTACATACACACACATATGTATTCAGACACACACACACACACACACACACACACACACACACGTGTGTGTGTGTATATGTATGTGTGTCTGCGTATAAATAAATGAATATATATATATATATATATATATATATATATATATATATATATATTATATATATAAAATACACACACACATATATATAGATGGTAGAAAAACCCACATTGCAAATCTTCAGGTCTGAAGAGGAAAGGGAAAGGAGGGGGTATATGAGAGAGAGAAGAGAGGCAAGGCGACCACCTCCGAGCTTCAACAGCATAGTTAGCCGAAGGATAGCCCTAGAGTCACGGTCGAGGAGGCCCAGAGATACTGCAGATGGCACCTACACTGTTAAATTTTATCCCAACCTCCCCGGTTAGCCGAGAATCCAGCTATTGTTCACTATAACGGGGTCCCGAGCAGCGCGCCTGACCCACTTCCCACGTGAACACGCGACCTCCAGTGCGGGCACGCCCTCCAAGGTTGTAGGGTACTCGTACCTTATGCACCGAGAGTTGGCCGGCCGCCCTCCCGCACCCTTGTGTGGCGGAGGAGAACCCCCGGTGCCCGAGGACACCCGCACCGAACAGTAAAGACTCAAGATGGCGCTGGCCACCCTCACCCTTTTCCTCCTTTCAAAGAACCCACTACAACTATTACCCCAAGCTTTACCCTGAATGCTGAGTTAGGCCCTTTTTCTTCTACTAAAATTCATTTTCCTCCACCCCTTATCCTTCCCCTATACTCATTCTTCCTTCCCATTGTTCTTTCTAAACTTTTGTCTTTTGCAGCATGGGTGACACAGGCCAGGTGAGGACAAACGATCGGAAGCAAAGGGAAGTCAAGTCAGGTCGGAGGATTGGGCGGACTATGCAGAGGGTGGCCGGCATTAGGGAGAAGGTGGAGGATGTGGGAAGCGGGATCAGCAGGAGAAAAGCCACTGTTCAAGTTGAAATTAGGCAGCAGTTTTATTAAGGAGGATTCTACCAGGCTGTGGGCGTGGACATCACCGGAAGGAAAGACAATTTGCGCCGCTGTGCATACACACACACACACACATTTATGTATTTATACATATATATATACATAAATGTATATATACATATATCTATATATACATGTATATATATATATAAATATATATTAATATATTTATAAAAATACGCACATATATACACTCATATGGCCGCGGTGGCCGAGTGGTTAGAGCGTCGGACTCAAGACTGTCGCGACGGCAATCTGAGTTTGAGGATTCGAGTCACCGGCCGGCGCGTTGTTCCCTTGGGCAAGGAACTTCACCTCTATTGCCTACCTAGCCGCTGGGTGGGTAAGCCAGCCCAAGTCGGTGCCGGTCCCAGAACCGGGTAAATAGAGATGGTGACTCGATAAAAACACCGGGCGGAAGGCAACGGCAAACCACCGCTCTAAATTGCCAAGAAAATCATGGAAATCCATTATCGCCAACGTCCTTGTGGGACACATATATTCATATATATGTATATATATATACACATACACACATGTATATATATGAATGGTAAAACACTCTATTGGGTTGATACTATAGAAGAAAACACCACAATGCACAAACTAGATTGATTAAAAACGAAATCCTCCTAGATTTCATCTTCTGCTTGTGTGCGTGTGTGTGTGTAAGTATACAAATATAAATAACAACCCTCCCTGACAGGACTCGAACCTAGGTCACTCCGGGTATGAAACCGGAGGCCAGTGCTAAACCAACCATGCCACACAACCCACTAAAAGGAGTGTGCAAC
>NC_051387.1:28580341-28582841 GCF_015228065.2 Penaeus monodon | reverse complement strand
CTGGCACGACGGCAATCTGAGTTCGAGGGTTCGAGTCACCAGCCGGCGCGTTGTTCCCTTGGGCAAGGAACTTCACCTCGATTGTCTACCTAGCCACTGGCTGGGCAAGCCAGCCCAAGTCAGCCCGGATAAATAGAGAGAATGATTACCTAAAAGCCGTTGTTCTAGTTAAAACTAAGCAGGAGCTTTATTAAGAAGGATTCTACCAGTCTGCGGGCGTGGACATCACCGGAAGGAAAGTCAATTCGCGCCGCTGACCAGCGTATATATATATATACACACACATATATGTATTCATACATTTATATATATATATATATATATATATATATATATATATATATTATAATATATATATACACATGAATATCTATACATATATATATCATATATATGTATATATATATATATATATATATATATATATATATATATATATATATATATATATATATATATATATATATATATATATATATATATATAAACATACACACACCCATATATATATGCATATTAATAGTAAAGCACTCTACTGTGTTGATACAGAAAACCCCACACTGCACAAACAAGATTTATTAAAAACGAAATCCTCCTTGATTTCATCTTCTGCTTGGGTGCGTGTGTGTGAATAAATATAAATTTATTTATATATATTTATAAATATATTATATATTTATAAATAAATATATATATATTTATAAATATATATATATCATATACATATATATATATATATATATATATATATATATATATGGGGCCGCGATGGCCGAATGGTTAGAGCGTCGGACTCAAGACTGTCACGACGGCAATCTGAGTTCGAGGGTTCGAGTCACCGACCGCCGCGTTGTTTCCCTTGGGCAAGGAACTTCACCTCGATTGCCTGCCTAGCCACTGGGTGGCCAAGCCAGCTCAGGTCAGTGCTGGTCCCAAAGCCCGGATAAAATAGGAGAGAATGATTACCTAAAAAAAAAAAATATATATGTATATATATATATACATATATATGTGTGTGTGTATACACACACACACACACACACACACACACATACATATATATTCATATACGTATATACATATTATTTATCGATGTATTTATATGCATGCTTAATACATTACATGAACGTATATATGGATATATATATAGTATATATATATATATATATATATATATATATATATATATATATATATATATATATATATATATATACATGTAGCTTAGACCGTGGTGGCCAAGTGGATAGAGCATCGGATTCAAGACTGGCACGACGGCAATCTGAGTTCGAGGGTTCGAGTCACCAGCCGGCGCGTTGTTCCCTTGGGCAAGGAACTTCACCTCGATTGTCTACCTAGCCACTGGCTGGGCAAGCCAGCCCAAGTCAGCCCGGATAAATAGAGAGAATGATTACCTAAAAGCCGTTGTTCTAGTTAAAACTAAGCAGGAGCTTTATTAAGAAGGATTCTACCAGTCTGCGGGCGTGGACATCACCGGAAGGAAAGTCAATTCGCGCCGCTGACCAGCGTATATATATATATACACACACATATATGTATTCATACATTTATATATATATATATATATATATATATATATATAATATATATATATATGTATATATATATATACACATGAATATTTATACATATATATATTCATATATATGTATATATATATATATATATATATATATATATATATATATATATATATATATATATATATATATATATAAACATACACACACCCATATATATATGCATATTAATAGTAAAGCACTCTACTGTGTTGATACAGAAAACCCCACACTGCACAAACAAGATTTATTAAAAACGAAATCCTCCTTGATTTCATCTTCTGCTTGGGTGCGTGTGTGTGAATAAATATAAATTAATTGATAATATATATATATATATATATATATATATATATATAATATATATATATATATATATATATATATATATATATATATATATATATATATATATATATATATGGGGCCGCGATGGCCGAATGGTTAGAGCGTCGGACTCAAGACTGTCACGACGGCAATCTGAGTTCGAGGGTTCGAGTCACCGACCGCCGCGTTGTTTCCCTTGGGCAAGGAACTTCACCTCGATTGCCTGCCTAGCCACTGGGTGGCCAAGCCAGCTCAGGTCAGTGCTGGTCCCAAAGCCCGGATAAAATAAGAGAGAATGATTACCTAAAAAAAAAAAAAAAAAAAAAGGTAACACCGGCACTCTCTGTGGAAAGGAACTGGGGACCCTACCACGTACTCACTCCAAGAGCATCACAACGTGAAAACTGCAATTGAGTATCATGCTGTGACCACGGCGGCTCAGACATGAACCTACCGTTAAATGATGATATATATATATATATATATATATATATATATATATATATATATATATATATATATATATACATACATATATATGTGTGTGTGTATACACACACACACACACACACACACACACATCCATATATATT
>NC_051387.1:28565341-28567841 GCF_015228065.2 Penaeus monodon | reverse complement strand
TTTTTTATATTAAATCTGAGCTATTATGAGTCGCGGGGATCGATGAGACATAATAAGAAAGAAAGAAAAAGAAAGTAAAAGAAAGAAAGAAAAAAATATTTATGTATCATATATATATATATATATATATATATATATATATATATATATATATATATATATATATATATATATATATATATATATATGACTGGTTGTAAAGCGTTCGGAGACAAAATAAAAGGAAAACGAGTGAATGGGACGATTGATTTCAGATCGGAGACAAATGGACTATTTACAAATCATTAAATGTTTATATACTGGATGTGACAAATAAATATTCGGGTAACTTTGCATCGGAATCTTGTAAACATATTTGAGTGTTTGATTACAGACTACATAACCGTTCTACGAAACTTAAAATAGAGTGCAAGCCACTGAGTGTGAATGTACTAGAGTACTTTTAACTTGATTCAGTGCCGGCCAACAAAAGGAAGAACAGTAACGATATCAAGATCAAAGAATGGGAAATGTGAGCGTTCATTCTCCAAAGTATTAAATTATCGAAAAATTTCATCACCGACCGACCATGGAAATGCACTTGTTCCTAACAATACCAAAGTGAATGACAAAGGTCAATACCAAGAATGGATTTTAAAAGGAATGAAATGAATTGGTCCGGGCTTTACGCAGGGCCCAGGCGAAGAGAGCGGAAGGATGGGAGGAGGGAAATGGCTCTCATACTTTTGTATGAACTCTTAAAAGAGACATATGATAAAGGATTTTTGGCCGGTATGGAGTGTGGGTCGGTAAAGGGAAGTGTGGGGACAATTTATGTACTCGGAGCGGTGTAAAGGTATAGAGAAAGGGACACCGAGGTACACTGGCGCACAGAAGGGAACATGAGTTCAACGGTAACAACTGTGCAGGCGTGGTCGCCTCGCACGGCCTCTGAACAACACATGACATGGACGCTAGTCACTAGGTAAATCCCCGAGGCAGCCACACACGAGTTCGCACTAGACATAACAACAATATAGATAACGCTGTACGAGTCCAACAATGTTTTCTAGATATAACTGAACAGCTGCCACTGCTTGAGGGAGCAGCTGTGCTAGAGTGAGACTGACGTAAACTAGGGTCCGCGCCAATGGCTGAAAGACACTGGTTATCAGATGGGCGCTCATGGGTGCCGGAAGTGGTGGGGCAAGTGGAGCTGAGGACGGGGGTTTGGTGCTCCGCTGGGTTCTCGTTGAGGCTGCACATGGGCGTGGGATGCGTGGACAACTTGTAACAACACGAATCCTTGCCGTAAGACGACTCCTGGTTCTCCAGCTCACCGATAGCGGGATCTGAAACAGAGGAGCTGTTATTGCCTTCGATGCAAGACTCGGGAACTTTGTGTCGCATTAGTGAAGCCGATTTAAGAGACTTATATACAGTGAGCACCGAAGCAAATGCTCTTTACAAAAAAGAAGTATGGACTTCATGACATGAATCTTGGCAGAATCCCGCTGCCCGAATTGCCTTACTGCAGGCCAATGTGACGACGCTTAGGGTAGAACCTCCAATGGGCACTTTATCAACTTGCAATGACTGGTATAATACGTAAAACGGAATTCAAGAAACGCTGAAAGTAATGTCAGAATTTTTTTTCAGCACTCACAAGCATTCACTTCAATGAGCACAGTAAATATACTTTCTAAATTACTGTTGCATAATATGATTGGGGTTTTAGTTAAAGACAAAGAACTGCTTCCTTAAATTTACAAGAAATATGATATAATGAAATCAGTTAAAACATATACAACCAACGACAAAGAAAATGTTTGGTACCGACAAGATTATCAGCAGCAACCGACTAGGATGAGTAACACATTTTTTTTTCTAAAATCATCAACAGATATATATCTATATCTATTCCATCTTTCAGAATGGCTAAACAAATAATCGCAACTGGGCAGCGCCCAATAGGCAGCCTCGGTCTTGTCCCACACCATAATATATTTCCTGTCGTTATTCAGTAGCTGCCTTGCTCGACACTATCAGATCGACCGAAGTCTCCCTGCTGAGAATAGCAGGATGTGGCGAGCAACCTTCGATAAGCGAGATACCCCGCGTCGTCGGCTCCGGGCCCCGCGCGCCTGCCGCCGCCACGCCTGCTGACTCTCCGGCCAGGTGAGGGGCCACAGAGCCGGCCCGGAGAGCCCTTGCTGACCAACTCTTCACGATGACCTTACCTACCCTTCACTGATAATGCTTACTTGGTAATTATATCGTTTTTCTTAGACTTAGGTTGTCATTTATTCTTTCAAAGGTTTCGCTTTAAATTTAGTTGAAATAATGGAGAGCAAAATTTTCAGCTGCAAATGAATGCTCATTACCTTTCATAGAAAGCAGAAAACTTGACGGGAACTGTCTGAATCGTCTGAGCGAATGGGCGATGAATGAATGAGCTGGTGGTTTCTCAAACTTTATTCTCAAACTGCTTCTCCATGTAATCAAAATTATGTATTTCTAG
>NC_051387.1:28557841-28560341 GCF_015228065.2 Penaeus monodon | reverse complement strand
CCGTATTTCACTCCAAGAGCATCCAACAGGAAAATACAAAAGTTCATCTGTGACGACGGGGGGTAAAACAAACCTACCGAAAAAAAAAAAAAAAAAAAAAAAAAAAAAAAAAATATATATATAATATATATATTTATATATATATATTATATATATAATAAAAATATAATTTTTTTTTTTCCCTGGGAAAGACAATAAACTGCACCCTGGGGTTCCCTTGAACGGATAGCACCCATTAGCTCCTATACGGGGGTTACGGGAAACTGTCGGCGCAGGCAGTGGTATCTGGTGGAAAACCCCTTCAGTTCTACTGATTACGGGTTTTCCCCAAATAATATGTCGGGCGTATTACGTGAAAACTTTTTAAAGCGGCAGAGATAGTTCCCCCTATTAGTTGGGCGCGAGTTGAGGGGGCCTGGGGGATTCCACTCAACTTTTTTTTTCTCCTGACAAACCTTACACCAAATGATTAAATACAGAAATGTAATTATCCCACATCGCCCGCGCGGGGTTATAAGGGGGCGCGTTAGTCAGTGGGCAACCAGGCTGAAAATTTTTAAACATCACGGGAAGACAAAGAAGATAAAAAAAACATGTCCAATTAAGAAAACATTAAAAGGGAACGTGGAACGTAAGGAAAATGAAAAAGATGGGTAATTACACACTGTCTTAACGAAAAGGATAGATACAACATTCAAAAATAGGGAAAATGAGACCAAAATTGGGAAAAATAATGGAAGTTTCAAAAATAAAAAACAAGACAGTTCTTTTTTTTTTGGAAAGAAAAGGAAATTATAGTCACGGAGTTGCTATGATTCTCACGAAAAAAAATGCAAAAGCACTAATTGGGACACCCAATAATGATCGCATTTTAAAAGTCGAATACCCAAACAAAAAACCCCAAATAAGTATTATACAATGACGCACCAACCAATATTGCAAGTATGAAGAAATGGAAATTTTTTTTTTAACTCTCCCCGAAGATACTTTAGACACAATCCTACGAGATTAAAAATAATCATGGGGGGACCTCAAAGCCAAAATAGGAAAAAAAAGATCTAAAAAATAACACCTGTGGAAAAAATTTGGCCTGGGATTAAAAAGAAAGAGGGAAAAATTTTATTGAATTCTGTAGTACAAATAATCTAGTTTTGCCATCATTGTTCCAACACAACCCCCAAAACACTTGTACCTGGTTTTTTCCAGACAAAAGAATACGCCCAATTGACTACATTGTGCTGAACCAAAATGGGAAAAATTGCATAAAAATGCCAACAAGACCTGGTGCCGACGAAACAGTGACCCCCATACTAAATTCGCTTTAAAAAAAAGACTAAAAAGATGGAAAGTCCAACACCACCCCTAAACTCGACTACAAAAACCTTTTACAATTACAGAATTACATGTCAAACAAAATTTGAAATACTCAAACAATGTGAAGAGTTTTAAAAAACAAAAGAGTTTGGGGGGAAAAAGGAAAAAAACGGGAGCCTGCTTAAAAAACTATCGCCAAAAAGAAAAAAACAAATTCCCCCCGGATATCTGAAAAAAAAATAAATGAAATTTAAACAAAAAAATGCCTAAAAACAAAGGGGATCAAAAATCCAGTTGAAAAGAATTTACAAAAAAAAAAATAAAAAAATTCAAAAATTTTGCGACAAAATAAGAAAAAAAATTTTAAAAGAAAAATTGCCAGAGAATTTAAAAAAATGTTCTATCAATAAGACAACTAAAGAACTTACCCAAGGAGACGAAAATCACACGAAAATTTAAACCCACAATGGCATTCAAAATTTAAATGGCTTGTTTTATGTGATGGAAAGAATTTAAAGATAGATGGAAACAAAATTGTTCCAACCTATACAAAAAAAATAAAAATCTAACAAAACTTTTTTAGACTCAATACAACGAAGAGGACCACCCCCACTGCTAGAAAGAAGTAATAAAAGCCATAAAAGAAATAAAGAATAACAAGGCCCCCCGGGAAAAGATGAAAAACACAGAATAATTAAGAATGTGGCGAAAGTGTTGAATACTTCTTCTAAAAATCTGTACAAAAATATGGAATGAAAAAAGGCCCAAAAACTGGTAAAATCAGTCTTTACTCCCATACCCAAAAAGTGACGCACTCCAAGCAAAAAGTAATAGGGGCAATTACATTAATAAGTCACAGCACAAAATTTGTTGAAATTATTGCTGAAGAATAAGCTGAAGTTAAAAGAGGAAAAATTTTCAGACGAACAACGGTTTTCGCCCCGGAAAAGGTACCAGAAACCTTCAAAATTTAAAAAATTTATCATAGAGAAAAAACAGAGAACATCAAAAGACCTATACCTGTGTTTCATCGTTATGTGAAACTTTTTTATGCTGTTATCACGATATCCTTGGGAAAAAGAACGATAGAAGTTTCCCCAAAACTCATCCAACAATAAAAACCATGTATGACCAACAAAAAGCACGTAAGAAACCCTTATGGGGTTAAAGAGAATTTTGAAAGGGA
>NC_051387.1:28550341-28552841 GCF_015228065.2 Penaeus monodon | reverse complement strand
TCAAAGCGCTAGAATACGGCTATCGTGGACTTGCCAGGAGTAAATACAGACTGCTCCGGTCTCTGAGGGCCTAAGTAGGTGGTTGTGGATCCGTTTCAGAAGAATGTGGGCGAGAACCTTCCCTTTTCCCCTTTCCCTTCCAGAGAAGGTGACCATGCCCCTCAGCAGGTCGGGGGGAAGGTACCAGACTGCCAGATGGCAGTCAGGACTGTATGCAGGCCCTGAGCCATAGGTTTTACCCCAAGCCTTTAGCAGTTCAGCAGGATATCACATATGGGCCCGCAGCTTTCCCACTCTTCAGCATGGAAATCGCCATCCTAACCTCTGTTAGGGTAGGAGGTTTCCCCGTGATGGGTGGGTCCAGCACAGGCACTGAGACATTGCTTGCATCCAAGCCAACTGTTGGAGGGTCTACTTGGGACAACTGTTCAAAAAACTCAGCCCAATGTTCACGAACCCCAACATGATCTGAGATGATCCGTTCATCCGCTGATCGGGCTGCAGTCCCTCTGTGAGGAGGGCTTAGAGTTAAGTTTTTTCAGGGCTTGGTAGGCAAGGCGAAGGTTATTTACCAAGAAATGGCCTTCGACCTCCCCAGCAAAATCCCTGATGAACTGTTTTCCCTTTTCCCTTCTCAGCAGTGTCCGAGCCCTACGCACCATGGAAAGATGCAAGACTTGATTCCCATTCAGCCGAGCCTTGCGACATGCTTCAGTGCCTCTAATGTCTCCAGGGAGATGGAATTCCCCCTTGCCCTTGGGCGTAAGCCCAAAGGACTCCTGAGCTGCTTCGAGTGTTACATGCTTTAAGAGCTCCCACAGAGCAACTGGGTCCGTAGGTTGTTGAGTTCTGTGAATCGGGCAGAGACTGCCATGGTGAAAACCCCTGGGCACACTCCTCCTCCTTTTGTCTGTCCAGGTGAAAAACCTTAGGGTGGCCACTGGAGGGACGGGGAGTTTTGAAGTGGACCCCCCAGGGTAGCCACAAGCAGCCTATGGTCGGTGCCACAGAACTCGGCACTCCGGTAAACCCTGTAGTTCTGGGGGATCCTCCATCCTGTGCTAACAGGAATGTGGTCGATCTCCTTGGCCACTGTACCTGTATGCGGGTGGAGCGCTGGTACCAGGAGCCAGAGATCCTCATTTTCTGGGACCTAGCAAAGTCCTGGAGAAGGAGGCTATTCTCGCTGCTGGGATCAGCTCCTGAGCCATGGGGGCCGACAGTCATCTCGTAGCCAGCTTGTCACAGCCGGATACCGCATTGAAGTCCCCCCAGAACAATGCGAATATCTCACTGGGGGAATCGTCTGCCACAGATGTGAGTTTTTTTCATAGAACGCCTCTTTCACAAATTTTTTATACATCGGTAGGAGCGTATACAGCAATAAGAGACATGAAAGCCAAAAGCATGCTTCAGTCTCATTGCCATAATACGCTCAACAACCGGTGTCACCTCAAACTACGGAGGGCTGAAGTCGGGTGGAGATGGGTATGGCTACACCCTGGAGGTGGTGACCCCTCCCCTGCAGTCCGACCAGTAGTAGGTGTAACCACCCACACTGATCTGCCGCTAACCCGGTCTTCTCAAACCCCTAGAGGGGAGCCACCTCAATTCCCAGTCGTTCAATTCCCGCAATAGCAGAGGTAACCGCTCATCCTGCCGCAAGGACCGGATGTTCCAAGCGCCTACCCGGAAGCATGCCCGAGATTAAGCTCGGGTGGTCACTCCGGGTGCATGCCACCTCTGCCGCCCCGCCGACACAGCCCCAAATAAATAAATAAATATATATATATATATATATATATATATATATATATATATATATATATATATATTGTAAATGCTGGAAGTTGCATAGCGTTTATGTCCTATAATGACCATGATTTTGTAGTAAGAATGATTTGTAATATTGAATATTTGGCAATTCTGGATGTTAACTATGTGGCATATATACAGTGGAAAATGTAACAATTTTTTTTTTTGTATTAGTATTGAAGCAGTGTTAGAATCAAGTCTGTATTATTACAGAGCTATAATATTTTTCTTTAAAAGGAAAATTTAAAGTTGAGAATTAAGCTTAAAGTTAGGAGGGAGGAAGCCATTCTTTTTGACAGCTTGGGATAAGTCTAAATAATTGTGAATGTGATATTTGTAAAGGCACGGAAACTGTCGGCACTTTTTAACATTGCCAGTAGGATATTGACCATCTGGAATATACTTTTTAAGAGGTGTCAGTTGCTATGGATATGTCTTGGTGAGTAAATTAATCATCAAGCAAAGATTAAGTCAAAAAATGATTTTGTATGATATTGAATTAAAAAAACTAATGGAAGAATTTCATTTCTGTTGTGTTAGTCAATATTAATTTGGAAAATTTTCATTTATGTTGAAAATAATAAGTTGATTATATTGAAAGTTATTTAGAAGAAATATTCTCTGACTGTTGCAGAAAACAAATAAACTTGTACTGTACGCTTTAATGAAGAAAAGGAGTAAAGGA
>NC_051387.1:28542841-28545341 GCF_015228065.2 Penaeus monodon | reverse complement strand
TGATACAACCCAATAGTTGTGGGAAGAAGGAAAAGAACTGCTGAGCACGGCTTTAAGAAAACTATCGCCAAAAAGAAGACAATTCCCCCTGGATATCTGAAAAAACCACTAAGTGAAATTGAAACAAGAAGATGCCTAAAGATCAAAGGTATCAATAATCCAGTTTGAAAAAGTATTCAAAACAAAATACAAAATTCAAGATTTATTGCGACAAGATAAGGAAAAATATTTAAATGAAATTGCCATAGAATTGAAACTGTTCTATCATAAGACAACTAAAGAACTCTACAAGGAGTACGAAACATCACACGAAAATTTAAACCTCACAATGGACACTATCAAACGAGATGGACTTGTTTTATGTGATGGAAAAGAGTCCCAAAGATATATGGATCAATATTGTTCCAACATCAAAAAGAATAAGATCTAACAACAACCCCCCCCATTAATTAGACTCAATGACAACGAAGATGAACCACCCCACTGCTAGACGAAGTTTTTAAAGCCATAAAGAGTAAGAATAAAATAGCCCCTGATCGACGAAATACAGCAGAAACAATTTAAGATGCTGCGAAGTGTTGAATCTTTCCTCTACCAACTCTGTACAAAAATATGGAGTGAAGAAAATGGCAGAGAGACTGGGTAAAATCAGTCTTTACTCCCATACCTAAAAAGTGACGCACTCCAATGCACAATAATAGGACAATTGCCTTAATAAGTCACAGGCACAAATTTTGTTGAAAATTATTGCTGACAGCATGAAGCTGAAGTAATAGAGGAAATTGCAGACGAACAGCAGGTTTTCGCCTGGAAAAAGGTACCAAACCAGATTCTAAAGTAAATTGATCATAGAGAAAAAAGAGAACATCAAAAGACCTATTACCTGTGTTTCATGCGATTTATGTGGAAAGCTTTTGATACTGTTGATCACGATATCCTCTTGGCCTAACATGACGATATGAAGTTTCCAAAACACATCATCCAACTAATAAAAGCCCATGTATGAACCAACAACATCAGCTGTAAGAACCAATATGGGTTAACAGAATGGTTTCGAAGTCAAACAAGGAGTGCGACAGGGTTGATTCTGTCTCCGCAACCTCTTTTAATTATATATTCTGAACATTATGAAGAGTGCTCTAAGGAGAATTTTGACGGAAACTGTTGATGTTGGCGGATACAAAATATCAAATCTGAGGTACGCCGAGATTATAGTTTTGATTGCCAGCAGTTCACTGAACTACAAGCAACAATAGATAAGTTTTAAGAAGAAGTGAAAGGCTGGCTTTGGTTTTTCTTAATGCCACGAACGAAGTCATGAAACGATTCAAAGATAAACGGCAATGACATGATGAACATGTTTACAATCATGTAAATGATTGTGGAAAATGTGAGAGTTCAACTTATCTTGGAGCTTCTTTAACTAATACATATGATGATTCACCGAGTAAAAGAAGAATTACCATTGCTAACAACGCCACAATTGCTCTCATACATCTGGAAAGACCGAGCATTACCTTTACGACAAAGTTTGAGGTTAGTTGAACTCATTAGTTTTCCACTGGCATCATATGGTTCTGAGTGTTTGGGTGCGATTATGATAGAAACAAGAAAAAGATCATAGTTTTGAAATGGGGTGTTAGCAGACGAGTCACTGCCGTATTAGCTGAGAGAAGAAGACAATGATGAAGTTGCTGAAAAATAAGTTGTAAAGACGGCCTGTTGGACATCTTGAACAGGGAGGAAATTAAAGTTATTGTCATGTAATGAGAAGTAAGAGTATTGAGAAAACTTGCTGCAGGATGGTGATAGGACCAGAGAGAGGCATACCGAAGACAATCTGAGCGACAATATCAAAGATATTTGCGGGTTTGTCGATGGTGGAAAGAAGCGTAAGATCGAGTTTTAGTGGCGAAGGATGGTGGAGACGGTCCCGGCTGCTCAGACATGAAGGCTACAGTTTTTGATGATGAATGATTTATATATATATATTATATATATATATATCTATATTATATATATTCTCTATATATATGTGTGGTGTGTGTGTGTGTGTGTGTGTGTGTGTGTGTGTGTGTGTTTGTGTGTGTGTGTGTGTTTTGATCTAGGTTCGATTTACTAAAATTATTAAATCATGCAAGTGTACCACCAATCGCCGCATGCGTGTGCGTGGGTGCTCCATGCACCCACGCCTCGCCGTGCACTGATATACATAATTTTCAGTAAATCGAACCTAGAATACATGAAGTTCTGGGCAAGGAACTTCATCTCGATTGCCTAGTTGAGCCACTGGGTGGTAGCGCATCCCAATCAGTGGTGTCCCAAGCCCGATAACTAGAGAAATGATTTCACTAAAGGTAACACCCGGCCCCTCTCCGTTGAAGGATCTGGGGGCCTTACCACGTACTCATTCCAAGATCATCACAACATGAAAACTACAATTAAGTATCATGATTGTGACCACGGCGGCTGAAACATGAACATTACCGTAAAAAAGTAA
>NC_051387.1:28522841-28537841 GCF_015228065.2 Penaeus monodon | reverse complement strand
CCTCAACTACCGAGGGCTGAAGTCGGCTGGAGATGGCTATGGCTACACCCTGGAGGTGGTGACCATCGCTGAGCCCGACTGTAGTAGGTGTAACACCCACCCTGATCGTGCCGCTACAGGTCTTCTCACCTCTGAGAGGGCAGCCACCTCAACTCCCAGTCGCTTCAATTCCGCAATAGCAGAGGTAACCGCTCATACCTGCCGCAAGACCGGATGTTCCAGCGCCTGACCCGAAGCACCCTGAGATTAAGCCTCGGTGGTCCTCCGTGCTGCCACCTCTGCCGCCCCCGCCGACACAGCCCTAAATCAATAAATAATAAATAAATAAATTATATATATTATATATATATATATATAATATATATATATATATATATATAATATATATATATATTGTAATGCTGGAAGTTGCATAGCCGTTTTATGGCCTATAATGACCGATGATTCGTAGTAAGAATGATTTGTTAATATTGAATTTTACACACTGGATGTTAACTATGTGGCATATATACAGTGGAAAATCTGTAAAATTTCAGTTTTTTGATTTATATTGAGCAGTGTTAGAATCAAGGTCTGTATTATTAAAGAGCTATTATATTTTTCTTTAAAAGGAAATTAATGTTGAGATAATTAGCTTTAAATTTTACGAGGAGGAAGCCTTTTTTTGACAGCTTGGCATAAGTCTACTAATGTGAGTGTATTTTGTAAAGGCAACGGACTGCGGCCTTTTTAACATTGTCAGTAGTATATTGACCATCTGGAATATACTTTTTAAGAGGTGTCAGTTTGCTATGGATATTTCTTGGTGAGAAATAAATCATCAAGCAAAACGATAAGTCAAAATATGATTTTGTTATGATATTGAATTAAAAGACTATGGAAGAATTTCAATTTCTGTTGTTGTTAGTCAATATATGATTGGGAAAAATTTTCATTATGTTTTGAAAAATTAAGTTGATTAAATTGAAAAGTTATTTAAGAAGAAATATTGGCATGACTGTTGCAGAAACAAATAAACCTGTACTGTAACTGAATGAAGAAAAGAGTTAAGGACATATTTGACTGGGGTTTTTTCTCAAACCTCCGAAGTTAGGAAGGCAATAAGGCACTAATAGCTTTCACGTCTTTTTATCAAGCTTAATTTCAAGTAGGCTTGAGGATGTGTCTAGAACCAGAGTCAGACGGGCAACAAGAACAGCAAGACCAAGTTAAAGTAGGGATCCAAGTACGAGTGTAGGATCTTATGGAATTTTCAGAAATAGGCTTGAGCTTTCAGGATTTCTCAATTCAATGGCTGATAAGAGATGTCACGAGTTTGGAACCCACCTGAAAGAGCTGTTCTTGTGACCCAGCAAGGACAGTTAGTAAAGGTTAATATTTATGCTGATATTAAGAACATTGGTATCACGATATTGATATAGTAGAATCAGTAGTTATGTGTGATAGTGCTAACAAAGTAAGGAAAATTATTTGCATGCTTATTGATGATATTTGTGTTATGTCTGATTTTGAAGAGAATAATATTGTTGTGACAAGGCAGCATAATATGGAAGGTGTGCCTCAGATTTGAGGAATTCTAAATTGTGCCTGAAGACAATGTATCAAGGTATCTTATAGTCATGGGTTTCCTATCATTCTAAGGTCTCTGTAAGAATTTTTGTGAGTATAATAACGCAATTGTAATCAGTCCTACAAGTTTGCTTATCGAAGAACAGCAAGAAAAAGAAAATTAGAATTCTAATTAGACAAAAACTTGAGATTTTAGTTAGCTCAGATAGCAGAGGCTGAAGCTAGAGAACAAGCTATCAGAAGTTTGGAAGGTAGGGAAAATGGTAGCAAGCTGTCAAATATTAGGTCACAAGTTATAGATTCCTGTATAAACCCAAATGCTAACACCTTTCACTTAATGTTTCCAAGAGCGACACACAGAGATAGAGGAAAATGTAGAGCATAAAAAATAGAGTAGGACGCAATACTGGTAAATCAGCAGCGGCCTCATATTTACCGGAAAATGATGAAAATAGGCCATGTATGGCCCCGCTCTGTAACGTGTAACTCATTACTACAAACTATCAAGTAGTCCATGTATTACTACTCGCTTACGAGAACGATTATTTTGTAGTTACCACTGTCTGTTTTTCCGAGTTCATGTATTTAATAAATTCTTTTACTCATATTATATTTCTTTTCTGTGATTTGGTAATTATTTACATTATTTTGTACAATAACCTGTGCATGTGTGTTTTGCCACTGGAGATTTGACAGGCCGTGCGACACCATGCGTTGAGAAATGCTGGGAAGAAATGTTTCATTTTAAGTGTTGTGTCGGTTCCAGGTCATTTTTAAAGCCATACACAGAACAATTAGTATCTATCACAGCCTGATATTGGAGCCCATCAAGTGTCCCAAATGCCGAAAAAAGTGATTAGAAACCAAGAAATTCTGACATAGATGGAAGTGAAGAAAATTTTAGTGTTTCGCTATATAAAGATATGTGGTTTTACCCTGGGGGTCCAGGGGCAGAGCCCCCAGGCTAGGGAACATATAGATCATATTTTCTTAAAGTCATGGGGGTCCGGGGGCATAGCTCCCTTGCTAGATGCATATAATACCACGGGGGTCTAGGGGGCATAGCGCCTCCTTAGACGTATATGTATTACCACAGGGGTCCAGGGGATGAAGCCCCCTGGCTAGGGAAAATATAGATTGTAGTGTATAAATCCCACAGTGTTAAGGTGAGGTTGGATTATTGGTCAGGACACAATGTACAATTACCAGGGGGATATGGATCATGTGAATCCTGTAGATTTTTACCGAACGATGGGTTTGATTCCTTTAGGGTTATTTGAAAATTGGTGCGTCTGGGATGTCAATAGAGTTTCATTAGGTGATATTAATTGTTTTTTGTGCTTGTTTATTTGTGTTAGTCAGATAAAGTTTTACTCGGGTTTTCGAAAAAAACGACTCTTTAATGTTCATAAATCACTTTCTTGGATTCTGAAGGTTCCTATTGACATCCAGTGCCCTCCATTATCCCCCCCCTCCAACCCCCGGTTCCCCACTCATCTCCCAGAATTGTTGGGTAGAGGAAAGATGTAAAAATCTGATTTTGGAACTTTGTCTCTGGAGGGAACGTTGCTCTCGGTAACAATTACCTGCTTTTCAATCAAGGTCAAATACTAAAGCCACAGAAAGTAGATTAAAGGACAATGGACAAGATTGTCAGTGTCATGAGGATAATAATAGTTCACAGATGGAGAGAGCACAGGTACCATTTACTGCCTGATAAAAATTTGATGACCACTTTGATATCTTATAGCCATAGGAGTTTAATGCCCAAGGCAGAAGTACAAAAATCCTTTATCAGATCTTTTGATAGTATTATTAGTAATAGACTTATAGATGAAAACAAAAATTGTTTTATCTGGAGCAATGTACATCTGGTAAACCAAGGGACGTAGTTAGAGCTTGTGCTCACATGGCACCAGGAGATGGATATACAGAAGCTAGATATCTTTTACACATAAAATATGGTGATCAAGAGGTTATAACAACTGCTTATGTTGAGAAATCTTGGAGTGCCCAAGGTTGAAGGAAGATGAAGGGTTTGATCAGTTTTACATCATACTTGTGGGCTGTTACAATGCGCTCTCTTGAGGCATTCAAGGAGCTAAGGAAATTGATCAACCCAGGACTATGAGAAAAATTTTCAAGAAAATTACCCTTTTTCTATGCAGGAGGATTGTCGTCGAGCTGTATATTCAGTATTGAAATATGGAGGTAGAACTTCTACATTTACACTTCATTAATAAGAAAGTTAATATAATTTCTCCTCCTTTATTCAGAAGGCATCTATTTGGACTAAGTGTATTCAATGAGAAAGTAAGACATGGAAGATTGAAGATAAATTTAATATTCCTGTTAGGAACCAAGAGAAAGCATAAATTTGTAATACTGTCACAGATAATATAGAGCAAAGACCAATATGCTGGTTTTGTGGTATGCCTCATTATATGAATGAATGTAATCAGTTGAATAAAAGACCAGAAAATGAAAGATTTGAATTTATATTACAGAAAGGACTATGTTATGGATGTCTTTATTGAGGACATTTATTTGTCTAAGGAATGTACCAAGAAAAGGACTTGTCAGATATGCAAGGTTAGCATCCCACAGTCCTCCATAGATAGTTTTCTCCAAGGGGTAAATTTAAGCAGGGAATAAAAGACAATGTTAATAACTCTGGCAACCTAGTTAAAATGAATGATCAGAAGGAGGATAACAAGGATGATATTGCTCATATAACATCTGCTGATGGTGAAAATGATTTACATAACTTGGTAAAAGCAATGCCAAAAGAATAAATAATAAATCTGAACCCTTTGATATAAAATTGTCTGTTATTCCTGTAAAAGCATGTGACAGTAGGGGCCAATTGATTCCCACTTATTCCTTCCTGGATAATGGCAGTACAGCAACATTCTGCACAGAGTCTCTTGGATACGTTTATGATTACAGGGACTGTTCCAATTCAATTGTCAATTTTATAATACATTCACATGTAAAATTATATAGTAACAGAATGGAAATTTGTTATCCAATGTTATTTCTCTGCCATCAGTTTATACAATTAAAAAAATACCAGTATCATATGATATAATAAGGATATAAATATCCGGGTTAATCGAGTTATGCTAGATGAGGTGAGCCTAGATCAGAAGTTGGTTAACATGTATAATGAAGAATTTGAAGATGTAAATTTATCTATGACAGGTTTTCTAAGGAAGATAAAAAATGAAAGAAGAAAGTTGAGAAACAGTTGTAAAATGATTAAGGGACATTATGAGATAAGAATCCCATTTAAAAATGAAGTTGCTCTCCTACAGAATAATAGGATCTGTGTAGAAAACAATTAGGTTTAAAAACGAAACTGTTAGGAGATAAAGTATTTCATAAGGATTATTGCGCTTTTATGATGGATGTAATATAAAGAGGTTATGCAGAAGAAGTGCCACAGACAAGGAACAATGAAGATGAAGTTGTATGGTATATCCCTCATGGTGTGTACCATCATCAGAAGACAGAACAGTTACATGTTGTGTTTGATTGTGCAAACACAATCCCTTAACAGTTCCCTTCTTCAAAGTTCTGATTTGACCAACCCATTAGTCCAAGTATTCCTTAGGTTCTGCCAAGGTTGTTTTGCATTCATTGCAGATATCAAATCAATGTTTTATCAAGATGGTGTTGCAGAGAAATAGGGATTATTTAATTTTTTTTTGTGGTGGCCAGATGGAAATCTTAACAAGGCAGTAAGTGAAAATCGTATGACTGTTCACCCATTTAGAGCAAGTTCTGGTTGTTCCAGTTTCGCTCTGCACAGGACTGCAAGTGATTATGGCAGTAAATATTTACCATAAGCTAAAAGATAAATTATGGCAGTAAATATTTACCATAAGCTTATGTTGATGCCTGTCTGAAGTCAGTGGATATGGATTAGTTAAAACAGCACATGATGTTAAGTCACTGTGTTCAAGGGGTGGTTTCGATTTAAAAATTTATAAGCAACAGTAGGAAGCTGTAAAAGAGCTGATTCAAGCTATGATTCTTTACCAATGGAAAAGGCACTTGAAATATACAGGAACATTAAGGCAGATATCCTTACCATATCTTAAAAGAAAAGGATAAGGGAATTTTGTCACTATTGGATCAATGTATGACCCATTAGGTATTGTCTCACCATTTCTATTGAAGAGTAAACTGATTATGCAGGCATTATATAGATTAAACATAGGATGGGATGAACTGATACCAGCTTATTATCAAGATCAGTGAAAGACATGAAAAAATCAATCACCAGATTTGAACAGGATATCCGTAAAAAGCCTATGGAATTTGGACCTAATGCATCT
Source organism: Penaeus monodon (assembly GCF_015228065.2). NCBI lineage: Eukaryota > Metazoa > Arthropoda > Malacostraca > Decapoda > Penaeidae > Penaeus > Penaeus monodon. The sequence goes on along the minus strand of NC_051387.1, from coordinate 28,531,929 downwards.
TGTCAAGTACATCATTTTGCAGATGCCAGTGAAATGGGTTATGGAACATCATCTAATTTTAAATTATGTAGCACAGAAGCAGGATACACTGCGCATTTTTTTTTTTTTAGGGAAATCACATGTTGTACACCTTTGAAAGCTGTCACAATTCCACAATTATAGTTGATGGCAACTACATTGGCAGTAAAGGTAATACCATGATAATTAGTGCTTTAGAGATTCCAATAGATAGAATTTTTTTTGGACTGCAGTACTGCAGTTTCTGAGGTACATAAGAAACAATGAAGCACGCTTCCACACCCTTCTTGCTATTTGTTTAACAATTATCCATGTTGGTTCTGAGTGTGATCAGTGGAAATATGTTAACTTGAATGTAATCTAGCAGATGATACTTCTAGAGGTAATCAAAGTGTACGTTGGCATAAAAGTCCAGAGTTTCTCTTCCATGAAGATAACTAGCCAAAGAGCCATCAATAATATATATCAATGAAGGTGGAGTTAGTAAATGTAGCAGTGAGAAAGTTACCATCCAAACATTATTCATGCTGGCACAAGCTTAAGAAAGCTATTGCGTGGTTTTTCTGCATAAGGGATATTTTAAAGAAGTTAAATGAAGTATAGATTGCCTCTTCTAAATGAATCAGAAGAGGCAGAAAAGGCAATTATTAGGTTGGTTCAACAAGAATTATTTCATGAAGAGATAAGTACATTAAATGAAGGAATGGCAGTGAAAAGAAATAGTACTGTAATTAAACTAAATCCCTTTTTATCTAATGACCTGTTGTATGTGAGTAGCAGCTTACAAGGGCTCTTTTACCATATAACAGATATAATCATCAGAGATTGTCCTGAGAGACTTGGACACCAAGGGGTGAACATATCTTGAGTTCACCTAGAGACCGTTATTGGATAGTCATGGGTAATAGTGCTGTGCGTAGGGTTATTAAAGGTTGCATTAAGTGCCTCAAGTACCAGGCTTCTGTAATACAGCAACAAATGGCAGACCTTCCAGAAAATATGGATCTCCGCCAACCAACCACTTTCACTATGACTGGTGTAAATTGTTTTGGTCTATTCTATACTAGGAAGGCAAGGTCTCTAATGAAGCGCTATGTCATAATATTTACATGCTTAACTATAAGAGCAGTACACATAGAAATTGCAGAATCATTGTCCACTGACTCATTTATCAAAACATTAAGAAGATTCATACCTAGATGAGGACAATGAATCTATATATTGTGATAGGGGCCTTAACTTTATTGAGGCAGAAAGATAATTAAAAGAAACTATGAAGGAATAGAATCGGTCTTATATAGTGAGACACTTTTGATGAATAATATAGAATGTAATTTTAATCTGCCTCATGCATCTCATTTTGGTGGTGTTTGGTAAATACAAATATGAACAGTTTAGTTAGGAAAATGTTGAATGGAGTTATGAAAGAGCAAGTGTTGAATGATGAAGGATTAAATACCCTGATGTGTGAAGCTGAAGCCATTGTTAATAGTAGACCTCTAACTACTGTTTCATCAAGTAATTGCTATGATTTAAGCCCAATAACTCCTAATCATCTCCTTACATTTAGGAGGGGTTCATTATTTGTTAGTGAATGTGACTCAAATGAGGTATATAGTAAGTGAAGATGGCATTATATTCAGTATTTGGCTAACTTATTTTGGAAGAGGTGGAAACATGAGTTACCTATGAATTCTACAGGAAAGATGAATGTGGTATATGAAAGGCAGAAATTTAACTGTAGGAGATACTGTAATGTTGGTTGAATAAAATTCCTCCAGGTGTCATTCGCCAATAGGTCGTGTCACTGATGTTAAGCATAGTGGTGATGGGTTAATAAGAACTATTATTGTCTAGTGTGGAAAATCTTATATGATTAAACCTGTGTCAAAGTTGCTTCTCTCTATGTGAAAATGATAGTAATTGATTAAAAAGATTGATCATATATGACAGTATGTGAATATGTTAGAGGAGGATTATAACGACAGTTATTATTTTTTTATAATAACTGTTGTTATTATAAAAAAAAAATATATATATTTATTTTTGTTACACGCCACTCCTCATAAAGTGGCATGACACTCTTAAAAACACCGTAGGTGCATAAACCGACGTTGCAGTCGGCGCAGTAACTCCTCTTGCCCCATTTTATAACCTTGGGATTATATTGAAGTTTATGCTTTTGAGAACCAAACAGAATGTTTGTGTGCATGTAAAGCTAAAATGCAGTCTCATCACTTGTTATAATGGATGGAAATTTTAGTATAGAGTCCAAACTCTCTTATAATGTCACATGCGTTACTCACAGTAACATATTTGGCCATATATTGTGAGGAGAAATCAGAGATTTTATAAAAAAGATATTATTTATTTTTGTTACATGCCACTCATAAAGTGGCGTGCCACTCTTCAAAACACCCATAGGTGCATAAACCAACGTTGCAGTCTGTGCAGTAGCTCCTGCTGCTCCATCTGCGTCCATGCCTGGAGCACACCCTGCACCTACTCCTCCTCTTGCCAGGTATCTCAGAGACGTAATGCGTTCGATTACGAGGAGGAGCGGTCGTAGATGGTCTCTACTCGTAGAGTCGGCCCCTTCTCTGAACTGACCCAAGAGCTAAGAGGCAAGGCCAACTCAGAAGGCCTTCTGTGATTCCTCCGATCCCAGGGCACGATGGACAGCCCAGGCATTGGCAATGGCCATGTTATAGAGGAAAAAGAAGACCTTCCTGTATTAGACCTTGGAGCAGCGAGTCGTTGGGTAGTAACTGGCCATCTGATCACCACGTCGGTACCTTTCAGTAATCTTCTAGTCGACGGTTGGTCGACCAGAAGTGGCAATAATTGGAGGATTTCCACACCCCCATTATCACGCGGATCCCAAGGTATGCCATGACCTCCTGCCTGGAGGGTTGGCGACTGCATACCTGTGGAAGTGGAAAAGAAAAACAAGTAATACATTCTGGCTGCTCAATTCTAGATATTTATTCAGTAAAGAACATGGAAAGAACACAAAAGCAATAACTTACCAGTTGGTCTCCTCAGTGATGTGATCAAGATGTGAAGAGACACGTCCAGCGGTGCCTTGACGCCTGGGTCGCCGGAACCCATGGCGGAATGGGAAGTTATCCTTCCTCCTCCAAACGAACCTGTCTGTCCCCAGTTTTTCAATGTCTGTTCCCAGTTTTTCAATGTACATGGATAGTGGTTCGTCACTATCCATTGTGAGGTCCAGTTGTTCGACGTAGTCCAGGTCCTCATCTGAACTGACGTCGAATGTGGGGTCTTGCTGTTCTTCTGACCTCCCGGGGAGCCACTCATCCCCACTCTGGATGACCTGGAGAGGGGGGAGAAGACGATCGGCGCAAAGGGCGTCGCCGTGCTGAAAGGATGAAAGGCTGACATTGTGCCAGTCCTGAATGGCGCCAAAGAAGTTGATGGTGAGGGAGGAGCTTCTGGACATCTTTGATGGTTGAGGCATTGCGAGAGCGAGTAATGAATGAGATGCAAGCACCTCTATAATACGGAAAAATTCCCGCGCTTCGACCTTCGGGAAACGTGGAAACTAACAGTACTGACATCACTTCCGTATGTGACGTCATTTGCTACTGTGTTGAAGTATGATGGCAGTTGAAAGTGACATCACATCCTCTGTGTGAGTGCGTATGTTTGTCCACGTGTGCGTGTGTGTGTGTTTTGAAAGTAAAGATGGTGTCTGTAATGACGTCACTTCCTCATCTTCATGATGTCACTTCCTCTTCATAACGTTACAATCGCGTACACACCCATGCACACAGACATCCACACACCCACACCCACCCACCCACCCACACACACACACACACACACACACACACACACACACCACACACACACACAACACACAACACACAACACACAACACACAACACACACCTCTGTCTCTCTATCTACCTTTGCTTACCTGCCTGGCTATCTGTCTATCTATCTATCTATCTATCTCTCTCTGTTTCCCTTCCTCCCCCCAAGAATCCCTCCCAAGTCGCAACTTTATTTTTCTTTTATGTCACTCTTTCTCTGCACATAACCCCTACTCCTCCATCCTTTAATACGACTTCAAACTCCAGGTAAATTGAAGTAGTAATTTCACATCTTTACATGACCTCATGACATAACTAGTGGTTACGTGTAAAAAAATAATAGTAGAAATCATCTTGAAACTATCCCTACACACATAACAGATATCCCTGAGGTCCATCCCCCCACAGCCCTTTCCCCGTAACTCCAGCTCCACCTACATTAACCCTCCATCCATCCCCTCTATCCCTTCCACTCCCTCCTGGATACACATGTGAATCCCTTATGTCACAAATATGCCCTTCCTCCATCTCCTGATACAACACCACCTTCCCCTCTCATTCCTTATCTCATCCCCTAGCTCCTTCCCCTTCAAATTCTCCATTATCACTCAGCTAAAGTATAGCTCTACATTGGAATATTCGTGGTTTCTGTTCTTGTAGACCTGACCTTCGTCATATCTTTTGTTATAACCCATCCATTATCTGCCTCCAAGAGACTTTTTTTTACACAATCTCCTATGCCAATCCCCAACTACCATTTTGTCTCTTCACACTCCCTATATGTCTCGTCTATATTTATCCATCAGAAAACACCTTATGTCATACCTCACTTCCAAACCACTGTCCCGTGCATAATTATTTGCATCTTTCTTCGCCCTTGGATCACAGTTATTTCAGTCTACTTTTCCCCTTCCCACCCCATTAACTTTGTTGCCTTTGAAAATCTAATTTCCCAACTCCAGCCACCTTTCCTCCTAGTTGGTGATTTTAACTGCTGCCACACTCTTTGGGGTGATTCTATAACCAACTCCCATGGCTGATACCGGGAACGCTTCCTCTTCACCTTATTATTCTTCATTCAGATCGCCCAACACACTTTGACATATGCATGCAATCTTTTTCATGCAGTGATCTCTCTCCATGCTCCCCTTCTCTTTATTTAGATTTCCATTGGTCAGTTCTTGACCACTTTCCCTATAGTGACCACTTTCCAGTTCTCCTTTCTCCTACTTCATATGTACCACTTCCTATCTCCCCATGCTGGTACTTTGATAGAGCTGACTGCCATACTTTCACTTCACTCTCTGCTATTCCAACCCCCCCACCCCCCTTTTCATCCATTTCAGTTATGATACAATATTTCACAACTTCAGTCCTAAGAGCTACCTATACACCCATTCCTCGAACCTCAAGACCTTATATCTCTAAATGTGTTCCATGGTAGAATTCTGATTGCACTAAAGCACTTTGCTTAAAACATGCAGTGTGGAACAGCTACCACTACAAATGAGGCACTCTTAATCAACTATCTTATCTCCTTGAAAAGAACATCCACCTGTCTTCATACAATCTGGAACAGTAAAACAAATAGGTGGCGAAGTTATGTTTCCTCAATTCCATCTACATCTATCTCAGCTGTTTTGCACCAGATCCATAGATTATCAGACAAAAATCCTCCGTCCTCCATATTCGAGATACTCTCATCTCTGATCCCCTCCAAGGTGCTAATGAACTAGGTAACTATTTCAGCCAGGTCAGTAGTGGTTCTCACCTTTCTCCACACTTCTCATAAGACCATTAGGGAATGCACCCCCATCATCTTCAACCTATCCTCTGCTGAGTCCTGTAATGCTCCTTTTTCTTCCTCTGAACTCAATGCTGCCTTACTGTCTGAGGCCCAGACAGTATTCACTACTTTATGCTCTGACACTTTCCATCTTCCCCTCTATCCTTCCTATTAACATCTGGAAGTTAGGAAATTTTTCTTCTCATTGGCGAGAAGCTCTAACCTTCCCTTCTTGAAACTCAATAAATCAGGTACCCTCCCTTAAGATTACTGCCCCATCACTCTAACTAGCTGATTATGCAAACTACTAGAGCAAATGGTTAACTTCTGCTTAATGTGGTATTTTGAATCTCACAATCTTCTCTCTCCTTCCCAGTTTGGTTGGTGACTGAAGTACAGCTGACCCCTTGCTCATTTCGAGACATATATTACATCTGCATTTGCACGCCATGATTCCGTTTTGTTCTTTGCCCTAGAAAAAATGTATAATACTACATGGTGGTACCATATCCTCCTGAAATTGTCCTCCATAGGCATACATGGAAATATGCGTGTCTTTATAAAGTCTTTCCTTTCCAAATGCACATTCCAGGTCATCATCATCATTTACTCAGTTCTAGGTATCCCACAAGGCAGTGTGCTCAGTACCACTTTATTCCCTCTTGCCATTTCAGACACTGTTTTAGTTTTACCACTAGTGTTGATGATTTAACCATCTTCGCCTCTGGCACATCCATACCAAATCTCCACCAGTTCCTTCAGTCTGCAATATCAGCAGTATCTTCCTGGGCCATGGCTTCTGCTTTTCTACCTCCAAAGCTTTCTCCATCCTTTTCTCTCTCACATGTGTAGGTCCCAACCTCCACTCTCCGGATTAATGGCACTCCACTCCAAAAACCGTTCCTCTGGCAAATCCGGCGTTATTTTGCTCCAAAATTTTCTGCCGAGACCATATCTTTTACATTAAAGTAAAAAACTCGCCACGCTCCGAATCCTACAAAACTCTGCCCATGTATCCTGGGGCCAGTACAAAGCTATACTCCATCTTCAGAGTTACCTTGATCCCACCCTGGTTTATATCATCATCTTGGACCAGGGAGAAAAACTTCTCCACGTGTGTTTGCCGTGTCGTGGCATCCCGTAATAAAGGAGACAGGCGTCCTGGAGGTTGAGTGATGCTGCACGCTGCGCCCTGCAGCTGCAACACACCTCTTTGGTCCTTTATTTGGTTAGACAATGGGGGCTTGAGCAAGGCCAGGTTCACGTCAATCGGCTGGTCAAATACGGTAGGGTCCAAGCAGGTACTATCAGTCGGCAGTGCATAGGTCCCTGCGACTACCATGAGTCGGTAACAGTGGCCTGCGTATATTTCCCCTACCCCTGGTGGCTGTTGGGAGATTTGAGCCCAAACTATAGCTTCCCTCGTTGGACCCATGGTGGGTGGGGGGGGTGAGGAAATGAAGAATTCTAATTTGTATGAGTACTTACAAATTTACAAAGATCTAGGCTCTCTCCCTGACGACCTACGAATCCCCGACCATCCCTCTGGAACATCACATGTTGTCACTCTGGAGCCTTTCCCGCTTCCAAAGGGCAAGAATGGGAATCGTAATGGTTCCACTAAGAAAATCCTTACCTAGTAAATTGAGAGTATTTATCTAGTAGTACCTAGTAGTGGAAGACATTGATGGTGTATCAATATGGATTGAATTTTTGAAGTACATAGGAAAATGATTGAGGTGATGTCAACGTGATCCTCACATCACCCCACAGCGAGATGTTAGCCTGATAGTTGAGGTTTCGTCACCAGATGAGTGATCATCCACATGCGATATGCGACATTCCTGGGTCTCAACTTTTATGTTCTCCTCATAAAACACTCAATCAGTGTAAGGGAATTGTCTTTTTCCAAGACCTGATGAGGTATTCTGACGAGAAACTGTTAGAGGAACTAAAGAATTTTAATGTAGTGGCAGTAAAATATTTTAAGAAGAATGCTGATAGTTTGGAACGTCGACACCAGCTCTCCATCTAACTTTTGAAATGTTAGTACTTCCAGAATCTGTTAAGTTAGCATGGTACCAATTCAAGGTAAAGCCATATGTGCCCAACCCTATGTAGTGCTTCCACTGCCAGGGTTATGGGCATAGGGCCAACTCTTGCCATTTTAGGGAAAATGGACAACCAAGAGTATGTGTAAAGTGTGGTACAACAGGTCATCAAGAAGATGACAACTGTCCAGGCCCAATATGCTGTTACCGCTGCAAAGAAGCTCATGAAGCTACTTCAAAGCAATGTAAAAGGTACAAATTTGAAAAAGAAGTATCGGTAATTAGGAGAAAGTTAGTTTTCCAGAGGCAAAGCAACATGCCCGTGTACTGTTTGCACATCCAGGAAAGTCCTTTGCTTTGGTTCTAGCCCATCCTCCTTCCCACCAACCCATGCCCTCTGGTGCTTCTTACACCACACACTCTGCCACTTCCTTTAAACCTCAGTCTCCAATTGCTGAAACTGCCTCTGGTGAATTCCACCAGAAAGGGACAGCCTAAAGGTGTGAGGCAAACCTTGACCACAGGTGGTGCACAAACAACCTATACAGGTAAGTCGAGAACTGATACCCTCATCTCAAATGAATGTCAGGAAATGCTTGCAAAATGGGAAAGAACCTGCAACATCTGACTAGCTTGTGTACACCCAGGGTGTCGCGCTAACAGATTATGACCAGGACAAATCATCCAATTTCCCTGAAGGATCTAATGTCAAGCCCTTAATAGATTATGAGAACCTTGATAATGGACCCTCAGGAGGAGGAGCAGTAATGGTCGTCAGATATTCCTTCCAGGGCCATCACCTCTGACAACACTGCAGGTGAAGCTGTACAATATGCTTGACACGACCTTACACTGTTGCATCAACTACCTTCCCACATATCTCAATCAGAATGATTGGAAAACAACTTAGCAGTGCCACATTCCATTTCTCTGGAGATTCAATGGTCGCCCTACCTCGGAGACACTTTGGCAACCTTCAGGAAGTCGTGAGTCCTGTTCTAAGGTAAATCCAGTTACAGAACCGTGACACCAACATGTTCCAAAAGGCAAACTGGGACAACTACAATATTAGACATCATAGTCACCTGATTCACAGTTAACTTCACTTGCAGTGTGGAAGACTTATATGGCAAGCGCACTTTCCATCACTTTTGGAGAGGTGACATGGTATTCCACCAATGGAGCAGTGCAGATGAACATACGGACTGGAGTCTTTTAGATCAACTGCAGTATTGCAAGATCAGTGACATCATTCCATGTGCCAGATGCTTGTTATCTTCACATCACGAAATTCACCTTGCAGGATACACATGAAGGGGGGACCATTTTCCTACTTTTTAGGGGAATGATCCAGCCCAAGAAACAAATGGGGCTTTAAATGCGGGACAAAATTT
>NC_051387.1:28503718-28518718 GCF_015228065.2 Penaeus monodon | reverse complement strand
ATGGGTGGGTCCAGCACAGGCACTGAGACATTGCTTGCATCCAAGCCAACTGTTGGAGGGTCTACTTGGGACAACTGTTCAAAATACTCAGCCCAATGTTCACGAACCCCAACATGATCTGAGATGATCCGTTCATCCGCTGATCGGACTGCAGTCATCTGTGAGGAGGGCTTAGAGTTAAGTTTTCTCAGGGCTTGGTAGGCAAGGCGAAGGTTATTTACCAAGAAATGGCCTTCGACCTCCTCAGCAAGATTCCTGATGAACTGTTCCTTGTCCCTTCTCAGCAGTGTCCGAGCCCTACGCACCATGGAATGATGCAAGACTTGATTCCCATTCAGCCGAGCCTTGCGACATGCTTCAGTGGCCTCTAATGTCTCCAGGGAGATGGAATTCTGCCTTGCCCTTGGGCGTAAGCCAATGGACTCCTGAGCTGCTTCGAGTGTTACATGCTTGAAGAGCTCCCACAGAGCAACTGGGTCCGTAGGTTGTTGAGTTCTGTGAATCGGTCAGAGACTGCCATGGTGAACCCATGGGCACACTCCTCCTCCTTTAGTCTGTCCAGGTGAAACACCTTAGGGTGGCCACTGGAGGGACGGGGAGTTTTGAAGTGGACCCGCAGGGTAGCCACAAGCAGCCTATGGTCGGTGCCACAGAACTCGGCACTCCGGTAAACCCTGTAGTTCTGGGGGATCCTCCATCCTGTGCTAACAGGAATGTGGTCGATCTCCTTGGCCACTGTACCTGTATGCGGGTTGGAGCGCTGGTACCAGGAGCCAGAGATCCTCATTTTCTGGGACCTAGCAAAGTCCTGGAGAAGGAGGCTATTCTCGCTGCTGGGATCAGCTCCTGAGCCATGGGGGCCGACAGACATCTCGTAGCCAGCTTGGTCACAGCCGGATACCGCATTGAAGTCACCCAGAACAATGCGAATATCTCACTGGGGGCAATCGTCTGCCACAGATGTGAGTTTTGCATAGAACGCCTCTTTCACAATTTTATATACATCGGTAGGAGCGTATACAGCAATAAGAGACATGAAGCCAAAAGCATGCTTCAGTCTCATTGCCATAATACGCTCAACAACCGGTGTCACCTCAACTACGGAGGGCTGAAGTCGGCTGGAGATGGCTATGGCTACACCCTGGAGGTGGTGACCATCGCTGCAGTCCGACCAGTAGTAGGTGTAACCACCCACACTGATCGTGCCGCTACCAGGTCTTCTCACCTCTAAGAGGGCAGCCACCTCAATTCCCAGTCGCTTCAATTCCCGCAATAGCAGAGGTAACCGCTCATCCTGCCGCAAGGACCGGATGTTCCAAGCGCCTACCCGGAAAGCATGCCTGAGATTAAGCCTCGGGTGGTCACTCCGGGTGCATGCCACCTCTGCCGCCCCCGCCGACACAGCCCTAAATAAATAAATAAATATATATATATATATATATATATATATATATATATATATATATATATATATTGTAAACGCTGGAAGTTGCATAGCGTTTATGTCCTATAATGACCATGATTCGTAGTAAGAATGATTTGTAATATTGAATATTTAGCAACACTGGATGTTAACTATGTGGCATATATACAGTGGAAAATATGTAACAATTTCAGTTTTTTGTATTTAGTATTGAAGCAGTGTTAGAATCAAGTCTGTATTATTACAGAGCTATAATATTTTTCTTTAAAAGGAAATTAATGTTGAGAAATTAAGCTTAAAGTTACGAGGGAGGAAGCCATTCTTTTTGACAGCTTGGCATAAGTCTACTAATTGTGAATGTGATATTTGTAAAGGCACGGAAACTGTCGGCACTTTTTAACATTGTCAGTAGGATATTGACCATCTGGAATATACTTTTTAAGAGGTGTCAGTTGCTATGGATATGTCTTGGTGAGTAAATTAAATCATCAAGCAAAGATTAAGTCAAAATATGATTTTGTATGATATTGAATTAAAAGAACTAATGGAAGAATTTCATTTCTGTTGTGTTAGTCAATATTATATTGGAAAATTTTCATTTATGTTGAAAATATTAAGTTGATTAAATTGAAAAGTTATTTAGAAGAAATATTGTCTGACTGTTGCAGAAAACAAATAAACCTGTACTGTAAGCTGAATGAAGAAAAGGAGTAAAGGACATATTTGACTGGGAGTTTTCATCAATCCTCAAGAAGTTAGGAAGAGCAATAAGGGCACTAATAGCTTTCAAGTCTTTTTATCAAGACTTAATTTCAAGGTAGGCTTGAGGATGTGTCTAGAACAGAGTCAAGACGGGCAACAAGAACAGCAAGACCAAGTTTAAAGTAGGGGATCCAAGTATGAGTGTTAGGAATCTTATGGAATTTTCAAGAATAGGCTTGAGCTTCAGGATTTCTTCAATATCAAGGCTGAGAAGAGTTGTAACACGAGTTTGGAGACCCACCTGAAAGAGCTGTTCTTGTGTGAAGCCAGCAAGGACAAGGTATATCCCAGGGTTAGTAAAGGTTAATATTTATGCTGATATTAAGAACATTGGGTACACTGATATGATTATAGTAGATCAGTAGTTATTGTGTGATATGTGCTGACAAAGTAGGAACAATTTATTTTGCATGCTTTTGATGATATTTGTATTATGTCTGATTTTGAAGAGAAGATATTGTTGTAGACAAGGCAGCCATAGATATGGAAGGTTGTGCCTCAGATTTGAAGGAAATTCTAAATATTGGGCCTGAAGACAATGTATCAAGGGTATCTTATAGGTCATGGGTTTCCTATCAGTCTAAGGTCTCTGGTAAGAATTTTGTGAGTATAATGAACGAAATTGTAAATCAGTCCTACAAGTTGCTTATCTGAAGAAAAGCAAAGAAAAGAATTAGAATTTCAAATTAGACAAGAAACTGAGATTTTAGTTAGGCTCAGATAGCAGAGGCTGAAGCTAGAGAACAAGCTATCAGAAGTTTGGAAGGTAGGGAAAATGGTAGCAAGCTGTCAAATATTAGGTCACAAGTTATAGATTCCTGTATAAACCCAAATGCTAACACCTTTCACTTAATGTTTCCAAGAGCGACACACAGAGATAGAGGAAAATGTAGAGCATAAAAAATAGAGTAGGAAGCAATACTGGTAAATCAGCAGCGGCCTCATATTTACCGGGAAATAATGAAAATAGGCCATGTATGGCCCCGCTCTGTAACGTGTAACTCATTACTACAAACTATCAAGTAGTCCATATATTACTACGCGCTTGTGAGAATGATTATTTTGTAATTACTAATGTCTGTTTTTTTCAGAATTTATGTATTTAATAAATTCTTTTACTTTTATTATATTTCTTTTCTGTGATTTGGTAATTATTTACATTATTTTGTACAATAACCTGTGCATGTGTGTTTTGCCACTGGGAGATTTGACAGGCCGTGCGACGCCATGCGTTGAGAAATGCTGGGAAGAAATGTTTCATTTTAAGTGTTGTGTCGGTTCCAGGTCATTTTTAAAGCCATACACAGAACAATTAGTATCTATCACAGCCTGATATTGGAGCCCATCAAGTGTCCCAAATGCCGAAAAAAGTGATTAGGAACCAAGAAATTCTGACATAGATGGAAGTGAAGAAAATTTTAGTGTTTCGCTATATAAAGATATGTGGTTTTACCCTGGGGGTCCAGGGGCAGAGCCCCCAGGCTAGGGAACATATAGATCATATTTTCTTAAAGTCATGGGGGTCCGGGGGCATAGCTCCCTTGCTAGATGCATATAATACCACGGGGGTCTAGGGGGCATAGCGCCTCCTTAGACGTATATGTATTACCACAGGGGTCCAGGGGATGAAGCCCCCTGGCTAGGGAAAATATAGATTGTAGTGTATAAATCCCACAGTGTTAAGGTGAGGTTGGATTATTGGTCAGGACACAATGTACAATTACCAGGGGGGATATGGATCATGTGAAATCCTGTAGATTTTTACCGAACGATGGGTTTGATTCCTTTAGGGTTATTTGAAAATTGGTGCGTCTGGGATGTCAATAGAGTTTCATTAGGTGATTTTAATTGTTTTTTGTGCTTGTTTACTTGTGTTAGTCAGATAAAGTTTTACTCGGGTTTTCGAAAAAAACGACTCTTTAATGTTCATAAATCACTTTCTTGGATTCTGAAGGTTCCTATTGACATCCAGTGCCCTCCATTATCCCCCCCCCTCCAACCCCCGGTTCCCCACTCATCTCCCAGAATTGTTGGGTAGAGGAAAGATGTAAAAAATCTGATTTTGGAACTTTGTCTCTGGAGGGAACGTTGCTCTCGGTAACAATTACCTGCTTTTCAATCAAGGTCAAATACTAAAGCCACAGAAAGTAGATTAAAGGACAATGGACAAGATTGTCAGTGTCATGAGGATAATAATAGTTCACAGATGGAGAGAGCACAGGTACCATTTACTGCCTGATAAAAATTTGATGACCACTTTGATATCTTATAACCATAGGAGTTTAATGCCCAAGGCAGAAGTACAAAAATCCTTTATCAGATCTTTTGATAGTATTATTAGTAATAGACTTATAGATGAAAACAAAAAATTGTTTTATCTGGAGCAATGTACATCTGGTAAACCAAGGGACGTAGTTAGAGCTTGTGCTCACATGGCACCAGGAGATGGATATAAAGAAGCTAGATATCTTTTACACATAAAATATGGTGATCAAGAGGTTATAACAACTGCTTATGTTGAGAAATCTTGGAGTGCCCAAGGTTGAAGGAAGATGAAGGGTTTGATCAGTTTTACATCATACGTGTGGGCTGTTACAATGCGCTCTCGTGAGGCATTCAAGGAGCTAAGGAAATTGATCAACCCAGGACTATGAGAAAAATTGTCAAGAAATTACCTTTTGCTATGCAGGAGGATTGTCGTCGAGCTGTATATTCAGTATTGAAATATGGAGGTAGAACTTCTACATTTACACTTCATTAATAAGAAAGTTAATATAATTTCTCCTCCTTTATTCAGAAGGCATCTATTTGGACTAAGTGTATTCAATGAGAAAGTAAGACATGGAAGATTGAAGATAAATTTAATATTCCTGTTAGGAACCAAGAGAAAGCATAAATTTGTAATACTGTCACAGATAATATAGAGCAAAGACCAATATGCTGGTTTTGTGGTATGCCTCATTATATGAATGAATGTAATCAGTTGAATAAAAGACCAGAAAATGAAAGATTTGAATTTATATTACAGAAAGGACTATGTTATGGATGTCTTTATTGAGGACATTTATTTGTCTAAGGAATGTACCAAGAAAAGGACTTGTCAGATATGCAAGGGTTAGCATCCCACAGCCCTCCATAGATAGTTTTCTCCAAGGGGTAAATTTAAGCAGGGAATAAAAGACAATGTTAATAACTCTGGCAACCTAGTTAAAATGAATGATCAGAAGGAGGATAACAAGGATGATATTGCTCATATAACATCTGCTGATGGTGAAAATGATTTACATAACTTGGTAAAAGCAATGCCAAAAGAATAAATAATAAATCTGAACCCTCTGATATAAAATTGTCTGTTATTCCTGTAAAAGCATGTGACAGTAGGGGCCAATTGATTCCCACTTATTCCTTCCTGGATAATGGCAGTACAGCAACATTCTGTCTCTTGGATACGTTTATGATTACAGGGACTGTTCCAATTCAATTGTCAATTTTTATAATACATTCACATGTAAAATTATATAGTAACAGGAATGGAAATTTGTTATCCAATGTTATTTCTCTGCCATCAGTTTATACAATTAAAAAAATACCAGTATCATATGATATAATAAGGATATAAATATCCGGGTTAATCGAGTTATGCTAGATGAGGTGAGCCTAGATCAGAAGTTGGTTAACATGTATAATGAAGAATTTGAAGATGTAAATTTATCTATGACAGGTTTTCTAGGAAGATAAAAAATGGAAGAAGAAAGTTGAGAACAGTTGTAAAATGATTAAGGGACATTATGAGATAAGAATCCCATTTAAAAATGAAGTTGCTCTCCTACAGAATAATAGGATCTGTGCAGAAAACAATTAGGTTTAAAAACGAAACTGTTAGGAGATAAAGTATTTCATAAGGATTATTGTGCTTTTATGATGGATGTAATATAAAGAGGTTATGCAGAAGAAGTGCCACAGACAAGGAACAATGAAGATGAAGTTGTATGGTATATCCCTCCTCATGGTGTGTACCATCATCAGAAGACAGAACAGTTACATGTGTTTGATTGTGGAAACACAATCCCTTAACAGTTCCCTTCTTCAAAGTTCTGATTTGACCAACCCATTAGTCCAAGTATTCCTTAGGTTCTGCCAAGGTTGTTTTGCATTCATTGCAGATATCAAATCAATGTTTTATCAAGATGGTGTTGCAGAGAAATAGGGATTATTTATTTTTTTTTTGTGGTGGTCAGATGGAAATCTTAACAAGGCAGTAAGTGAAAATCGTATGACTGTTCACCCATTTAGAGCAAGTTCTTCTGGTTGTTCCAGTTTCGCTCTGCACAGGACTGCAAGTGATTATGGCAGTAAATATTTACCATAAGCTCAAAAGATAATATTTAGAAATTTTTTATGTTGATGCCTGTCTGAAGTCAGTGGATATGGATTTAGTTAAAACAGCACATGATGTTAAGTCACTGTGTTCAAGGGGTGGTTTCGATTTAAAAATTTATAAGCAACAGTAGGAAGCTGTAAAAGAGCTGATTCAAGCTATGATTCTTTACCAATGGAAAAGGCACTTGAAATATACAGGAACATTAAGGCAGATATCCTTACCATATCTTTAAAAGAAAAGGATAAGGGAATTTTGTCAACTATTGGATCAATGTATGACCCATTAGGTATTGTCTCACCATTTCTATTGAAGAGTAAACTGATTATGCAGGCATTATATAGATTAAACATAGGATGGGATGAACTGATACCAGCTTATTATCAAGATCAGTGAAAGACATGAAAAAAATCAATCACCAGATTTGAACAGGATATCCGTAAAAAGCCTATGGAATTTGGACCTAATGCATCTTGTCAAGTACATCATTTTGCAGATGCCAGTGAAATGGGTTATGGAACATCATCTAATTTTAAATTATGTAGCACAGAAAGCAGGATACACTGCGCATTTTTTTTTTTTTTAGGGAAATCACATGTTGTACCACCTTTGAAAGCTGTCACAATTCCACAATTATAGTTGATGGCAACTACATTGGCAGTAAAGGTTAATACCATGATAATTAGTGCTTTAGAGATTCCAATAGATAGAATTTTTTTTTGGACTGACAGTACTGCAGTTCTGAGGTACATAAGAAACAATGAAGCACGCTTCCACACCTTTCTTGCTATTTGTTTAACAATTATCCATGTTGGTTCTGAGTGTGATCAGTGGAAATATGTTAACTTTGAATGTAATCTAGCAGATGATACTTCTAGAGGTAATCAAAGTGTACGTTGGCATAAAGTCCAGAGTTTCTCCTCCATGAAGATAACTAGCCCAAAGAGCCATCAATAATATATATCAATGAAGGTGGAGTTAGTAAATGTAGCAGTGAGAAAGTTACCATCCAAACATTATTCATGCTGGCACAAGCTTAAGAAAGCTATTGCGTGGTTTTTCTGCATAAGGGATATTTTAAAGAAGTTAAATGAAGTATAGATTGCCTCTTCTAAATGAATCAGAAGAGGCAGAAAAGGCAATTATTAGGTTGGTTCAACAAGAATTATTTCATGAAGAGATAAGTACATTAAATGAAGGAATGGCAGTGAAAAGAAATAGTACTGTAATTAAACTAAATCCCTTTTTATCTAATGACCTGTTGTATGTGAGTAGCAGGCTTACAAGGGCTCTGTTACCATATAACAGATATAATCATCAGAGATTGTCCTGAGAGACTTGGACACCAAGGGGTGAACATATCTTGAGTTCACCTAGAGACCGTTATTGGATAGTCATGGGTAATAGTGCTGTGCGTAGGGTTATTAAAAGTTGCATTAAGTGCCTCAAGTACCAGGCTTCTGTAATACAGCAACAAATGGCAGACCTTCCAGAAAATAGGATCTCCGCCAACCAACCAACTTTCACTATGACTGGTGTAAATTGTTTTGGTCTATTCTATACTAGGAAGGCAAGGTCTCTAATGAAGCGCTATGTCATAATATTTACATGCTTAACTATAAGAGCAGTACACATAGAAATTGCAGAATCATTGTCCACTGACTCATTTATCAAAACATTAAGAAGATTCATACCTAGATGAGGACAATGAAATCTATATATTGTGATAGGGGCCTTAACTTTATTGAGGCAGAAAGATAATTAAAAGAAACTATGAAGGAATAGAATCGGTCTTATATTAGTGAGACACTTTTGATGAATAATATAGAATGTAATTTTAATCTGCCTCATGCATCTCATTTTGGTGGTGTTTGGTAAATACAAATATGAACAGTTAGTTAGGAAAATGTTGAATGGAGTTATGAAAGAGCAAGTGTTGAATGATGAAGGATTAAATACCCTGATGTGTGAAGCTGAAGCCATTGTTAATAGTAGACCTCTAACTACTGTTTCATCAAGTAATTGCTATGATTTAAGCCCAATAACTCCTAATCATCTCCTTACATTTAGGAGGGGTTCATTATTTGTTAGTGAATGTGACTCAAATGAGGTATATAGTAAGTGAAGATGGCATTATATTCAGTATTTGGCTAACTTATTTTGGAAGAGGTGGAAACATGAGTACCTATGAATTCTACAGGAAAGATGAAAGTGGTATATGAAAGGCAGAAATT
The DNA here is from genome assembly GCF_015228065.2 of Penaeus monodon. Classification (NCBI taxonomy): domain Eukaryota; kingdom Metazoa; phylum Arthropoda; class Malacostraca; order Decapoda; family Penaeidae; genus Penaeus; species Penaeus monodon. The sequence goes on along the minus strand of NC_051387.1, from coordinate 28,509,921 downwards.
TAACTGTAGGAGATACTGTAATGTTGGTTGAAAAAAATTCCTCCAGGTGTCATTCGCCAATAGGTCGTGTCACTGATGTTAAGCATAGTGGTGATGGGTTAATAAGAACTATTATTGTCTACTGTGGAAAATCTTATATGATTAGACCTGTGTCAAAGTTGCTTCTCTCTATGTGAAAATGATAGTAATTGATTAAAAAGATTGATCATATATGACAGTATGTGAATATGTTAGAGGAGGATTATAACGACAGTTATTATTTTTTTATAATAACTGTTGTTATTATAAAAAAAAAATATATATATTTATTTTTGTTACACGCCACTCCTCATAAAGTGGCATGACACTCTTAAAAACACCCGTAGGTGCATAAACCGACGTTGCAGTCGGCGCAGTAGCTCCTCTTGCCCCATTTTATAACCTTGGGATTATATTGAAGTTTATGCTTTTGAGAACCAAACAGAATGTTTGTGTGTATGTAAAGCTAAAATGCAGTCTCATAATTTGTTATAATGGATGGAAATTTTAGTATAGAGTCCAAACTCTTTAATAATGTCACATGCGTTACTCACAGTAACATATTTGGCCATATATTGTAAGGAGAAATCAGAGATTTTATAAAAAAGATATTATTTATTTTTGTTACATGCCACTCATAAAGTGGCGTGCCACTCTTCAAAACACCCGTAGGTGCATAAACCAACGTTGCAGTCTGTGCAGTAGCTCCTGCTGCTCCATCTGCGTCCATGCCTGGAGCACACCCTGCACCTACTCCTCCTCTTGCCAGGTATCTCAGAGACGTAGTGCGTTCGATTACGAGGAGGAGCGGTCGTAGATGGTCTCTACTCGTAGAGTCGGCCCCTTCTCTGAACTGACCTAAGAGCTAAGAGGCAAGGCCAACTCAGAAGGCCTTCTGTGATTCCTCCGATCCCAGGGCACGATGGACAGCCCAGGCATTGGCAATGGCCATGTTATAGAGGAAAAAGAAGACCTTCCTGTATTAGACCTTGGAGCAGCGAGTCGTTGGGTAGTAACTGGCCATCTGATCACCAACGTCGGTACCTTTCAGTAATCTTCTAGTCGACGGTTGGTCGACCAGAAGTGGCAATAATTGGAGGATTTCCACACCCCCATTATCACGCGAATCCCAAGGTATGCCATGACCTCCTGCCTGGAGGGTTGGCGACTGCATACCTGTGGGAGTGGAAAAGAAAAACAAGTAATACATTCTGGCTGCTCAATTCTAGATATTTATTCAGTAAAGAACATGGAAAGAACACAAAAGCAATAACTTACCAGTTGGTCTCCTCAGTGATGTGATCAAGATGTGAAGAGACACGTCCAGCGGTGCCTTGACGCCTTGGGTCGCCGGAACCCATGGCGGAATGGGAAGTTATCCTTCCTCCTCCAAACGAACCTGTCTGTCCCCAGTTTTTCAATGTCTGTTCCCAGTTTTTCAATGTACATGGATAGTGGTTCGTCACTATCCACTGTGAGGTCCAGTTGTTCGACGTAGTCCAAGTCCTCATCTGAACTGACGTCGAATGTGGGGTCTTGCTGTTCTTCTGACCTCCCGGGGAGCCACTCATCCCCACTCTGGATGACCTGGAGAGGGGGGAGAAGAGATCGGCGCAAAGGGCGTCGCCGTGCTGAAAGGATGAAAGGCTGACATTGTGCCAGTCCTGAATGGCGCCAAAGAAGTTGATGGTGAGGGAGGAGCTTCTGGACATCTTTGATGGTCGAGGCATTGTGAGAGCGAGTAATGAATGAGGTGCAAGCACCTCTATAATACGGAAAAATTCCCGCGCTTCGACCTTCGGGAAACGTGGAAACTAACAGTACTGACATCACTTCCGTATGTGACGTCATTTGCTACTGTGTTGAAGTAAGATGGCAGTTGAAAGTGACATCACATCCTCTGTGTGAGTGCGTATGTTTGTCCACGTGTGCGTGTGTGTGTGTTTTGAAAGTAAAGATGGTGTCTGTAATGACGTCACTTCCTCATCTTCATGATGTCACTTCCTCTTCATAACGTTACAATCGCGTACACACCCATGCACACAGACATCCACACACCCACACCCACCCACCCACCCCACACACACACACACACACACACACACACACACACACACACACACACACACACAACACACAACACACAACACACACACACACAACACACACCTCTGTCTCTCTATCTACCTTTGCTTACCTGCCTGGCTATCTGTCTATCTATCTATCTATCTCTCTCTGTTTCCCTTCCTCCCTCCCAAGTCGCAACTTTATTTTTCGTTTTCATTATTTTTTTTTTTGTATGTCACTCTTTCTCTGCACATAACCCCTACTCCTCCATCCTTTAATACGACTTCAAACTCCAGGTAAATTGAAGTAGTAATTTCACATCTTTACATGACCTCATGACATAACTAGTGGTTACGTGTAAAAAAATAATAGTAGAAATCATCTTGAAACTATCCCTACACACATAACAGATATCCCTGAGGTCCATCCCCCCACAGCCCTTTCCCCGTAACTCCAGCTCCACCTACATTAACCCTCCATCCATCCCCTCTATCCCTTCCACTCCCTCCTGGATACACATGTGAATCCCTTATGTCACAAATATGCCCTTCCTCCATCTCCTGATACAACACCACCTTCCCCTCTCATTCCTTATCTCATCCCCTAGCTCCTTCCCCTTCAAATTCTCCATTATCACTCAGCTAAAGTATAGCTCTACATTGGAATATTCGTGGTTTCTGTTCTTGTAGACCTGACCTTCGTCATATCTTTTGTTATAACCCATCCATTATCTGCCTCCAAGAGACTTTTTTTTACACAATCTCCTATGCCAATCCCCAACTACCATTTTGTCTCTTCACACTCCCTATATGTCTCGTCTATATTTATCCATCAGAAAACACCTTATGTCATACCTCACTTCCAAACCACTGTCCCGTGCATAATTATTTGCATCTTTCTTCGCCCTTGGATCACAGTTATTTCAGTCTACTTTTCCCCTTCCCACCCCATTAACTTTGTTGCCTTTGAAAATCTAATTTCCCAACTCCAGCCACCTTTCCTCCTAGTTGGTGATTTTAACTGCTGCCACACTCTTTGGGGTGATTCTATAACCAACTCCCATGGCTGATACCGGGAACGCTTCCTCTTCACCTTATTATTCTTCATTCAGATCGCCCAACACACTTTGACATATGCATGCAATCTTTTTCATGCAGTGATCTCTCTCCATGCTCCCCTTCTCTTTATTTAGATTTCCATTGGTCAGTTCTTGACCACTTTCCCTATAGTGACCACTTTCCAGTTCTCCTTTCTCCTACTTCATATGTACCACTTCCTAACTCCCCATGCTGGTGCTTTCATAGAGCTGACTGCCATACTTTCACTTCACTCTCTGCTATTCCAACCCCCCCACCCCCTTTCATCCATTTCAGTTATGATACAATATTTCACAACTTCAGTCCTAAGAGCTACCTATACACCCATTCCTCGAACCTCAAGACCTTATATCTCTAAATGTGTTCCATGGTAGAATTCTGATTGCACTAAAGCACTTTGCTTAAAACATGCAGTGTGGAACAGCTACCACTACAAATGAGGCACTCTAATCAACTATCTTATCTCCTTGAAAAGAACATCCACCTGTCTTCATACAATCTGGAACAGTAAAACAAATAGGTGGCGAAGTTATGTTTCCTCAATTCCATCTACATCTATCTCAGCTGTTTGCACCAGATCCATAGATTATCAGACAAAAATCCTCCGTCCTCCATATTCGAGATACTCATCTCTGATCCCCTCCAAGGTGTAATGAACTAGGTAACTATTTCAGCCAGGTCAGTAGTGGTTCTCACCTTTCTCCACACTTCTCATAAGACCATTAGGGAATGCACCCCCATCATCTTCAACCTATCCTCTGCTGAGTCCTGTAATGCTCCTTTTTCTTCCTCTGAACTCAATGCTGCCTTACTGTCCTGAGGCCCAGACAGTATTCACTACTTTATGCTCTGACACTTTCCATCTTCCCCTCTATCCTTCCTATTAACATCTGGAAGTTAGGAAATTTTTCTTCTCATTGGCGAGAAGCTCTAACCTTCCCTTCTTGAAACTCAATAAATCAGGTACCCTCCCTTAAGATTACTGCCCCATCACTCTAACTAGCTGATTATGCAAACTACTAGAGCAAATGGTTAACTTCTGCTTAATGTGGTATTTTGAATCTCACAATCTTCTCTCTCCTTCCCAGTTTGGTTGGTGACTGAAGTACAGCTGACCCCTTGCTCATTTCGAGACATATATTACATCTGCATTTGCACGCCATGATTCCGTTTTGTTCTTTGCCCTAGAAAAAATGTATAATACTACATGGTGGTACCATATCCTCCTGAAATTGTCCTCCATAGGCATACATGGAAATATGCGTGTCTTTATAAAGTCTTTCCTTTCCAAATGCACATTCCAGGTCATCATCATCATTTACTCAGTTCTAGTATCCACAAGGCAGTGTGCTCAGTACCACTTTATTCCCTCTTGCCATTTCAGACACTGTTTAGTTTTACCACTAGTGTTGATGATTTAACCATCTTCGCCTCTGGCACATCCATACCAAATCTCCACCAGTTCCTTCAGTCTGCAATATCAGCAGTATCTTCCTGGGCCATGGCTTCTGCTTTTCTACCTCCAAAGCTTTCTCCATCCTTTTCTCTCTCACATGTGTAGGTCCCCAACCTCCACTCTCCTTATATGGCACTCCACTCCAAAACCGTTCCCTTTGGCAAATTCCTTGGCTTATTTTGACCCCAAAATTTCCTCCCGAGACCATATCTTTACATTAAAGTAAAAACTCGCCACCGCCTCCGAATCCTACAAACTCTGTCCCATGTATCCTGGGGCTCAGATCACAAAGCTCTACTCCATCTTCATGTTACCTTGATCCCACCCCTGGTTCATCTCATCTTGGACCAGGGAGAACTCTCCCACGTGTGTTTGCCGTGCGTGGAAATCCCGTAATACCAGGAGACAGGCGTCCTGGAGGTTGAGTGATGCTGCACGCTGCGCCCTGCAGCTAGCAAAAACACCTCTTTGGTCCTTTATTTTGGTTAGACGGGCGGCTTGATCAAGGCCCGGTCAAGTCAATCGGCTGGTCAAATACGGCTAGGGTCAAGCAGGTACTATTCAGTCGGCAGTGCATAGGTCCCGCGACTACCATGAGTACTGTAACAGTGGCTGCGTATATTTCCTCATTACCCCTGTGGCTGTTGGGAGATTTTGAGCCCAACTATAGCTTCCCCTCGTTGGACTCCATGGTGGGTGGGGGGGTGAGGAAATGAAGAATTCTAATTTGTATGAGTACTACAAATTTACAAAGATCTAGCTCTCTCCCTGACGACCTACGCAATCCCCTGACCATTCCCTCTGGAACATCACATGTTGTCACTCTGGAGCCTTTCCAGCTTCCAAAGGGCAAGAATGGGAATCGTAATGGTTCCACTAAGGAAAAAAATCTTACCTAGTAAATATGAGAGTATTTATATAGTAAGTACCTAGTAGTGAAGACCATTGATGGTGTATCAATCATGGATCTTGATATTTTTTAAGTACATAGGAAAATAGTTGAGGTATGTCAACGTGATCCTCGCATCACCCCACAGCGAGATGGTAGCTTGATAGTTGAGGTTTCGTCACCAGACGAGAGTGACCGTCTGCGTGCGATATGCAACATCCCTGGGGCTCAAGTTTCATGTTCTCACAAAACCCTCAATCAGTGTAAGGGAATTGTCTTTTTCCCCAGACCTGATGAGGTATTCTGAGGAGAAACTGTTAGAAGAACTAGAGAATTTTAATGTAGTGGCAGTAAGACGTTTTAAGAAGAAAGTTGACGGTTTGGAACAGTCTACACCAGCTCTCCTTCTAACTTTTAATACGTTGGTCCTTCCAGAATCAGTTAAGTTGGCATGGTACCACCTCAAGGTAAAGCCATATGTGCCCAACCCTATGCGTTGCTTCCACTGCCAGGGTTATGGGCATGGAGCCAACTCTTGCGTTTTAGGAGAAAATGGCAACCAAATATGGTTTTAAAATGTGGTACACAGGGGCATCAAGGGGGAGACAAATTCCCGGGCAATATGCTGTTACCACTGCAAGAAGTCTGAAGTTCTTCCCAAAAGGCAAAAAAATTT
>NC_051387.1:28494769-28503618 GCF_015228065.2 Penaeus monodon | reverse complement strand
TTCATTATTTTTTTTTTGTATGTCACTCTTTCTCTGCACATAACCCTACTCCCCCATCCTTTAATACGACTTCAAACTCCAGGTAAATTGAAGTAGTAATTTCACATCTTTACATGACCTCATGACATAACTAGTGGTTACTTGTAAAAAAATAATAGTAGAAATCATCTTGAAACTATCCCTATACACAAAACAGATATCCCTGAGGTCCATCCCCCCACAGCCCTTTCCCCGTAACTCCAGCTCCACCTACATTAACCCTCCATCCATCCCCTCTATCCCTTCCACTCCCTCCTGGATACACATGTGAATCCCTTATGTCACAAATATGCCCTTCCTCCATCTCCTGATACAACACCACCTTCCCCTCTCATTCCTTATCTCATCCCCTAGCTCCTTCCCCTTCAAATTCTCCATTATCACTCAGCTAAAGTATAGCTCTACATTGGAATATTCGTGGTTTCTGTTCTTGTAGACCTGACCTTCGTCATATCTTTTGTTATAACCCATCCATTATCTGCCTCCAAGAGACTTTTTTTTACACAATCTCCTATGCCAATCCCCAACTACCATTTTGTCTCTTCACACTCCCTATATGTCTCGTCTATATTTATCCATCAGAAAACACCTTATGTCATATCTCACTTCCAAACCACTGTCCCGTGCATAATTATTTGCATCTTTCTTCGCCCTTGGATCACAGTTATTTCAGTCTACTTTTCCCCTTCCCACCCCATTAACTTTGTTGCCTTTGAAAATCTAATTTCCCAACTCCAGCCACCTTTCCTCCTAGTTGGTGATTTTAACTGCTGCCACACTCTTTGGGGTGATTCTATAACCAACTCCCATGGCTGTTACCGGGAACGCTTCCTCTTCACCTTATTATTCTTAATTCAGATCGCCCAACACACTTTGACATATGCATGCAATCTTTTTCATGCAGTGATCTCTCTCCATGCTCTTATTTAGATTTCCATTGGTCAGTTCTTGACCACTTTCCCTATAGTGACCACTTTCCAGTTCTCCCTTCTCCTACTTCATATGTACCACTTCCTATCTCCCCATGCTGGTGCTTTGATAGAGCTTACTGCCATACCTTCACTTCACTCTCTGCTATTCCAACCCCCCCACCCCCCTTTTCATCCATTTCAGTTATGATACAATATTTCACAACTTCAGTCCTAAGAGCTACCTATACACCCATTCCTCGAACCTCAAGACCTTATATCTCTAAATGTGTTCCATGGTAGAATTCTGATTGCACTAAAGCACTTTGCTTAAAACATGCAGTGTGGAACAGCTACCACTACAAATGAGGCACTCCTAATCAACTATCTTATCTCCTTGAAAAGAACATCCACCTGTCTTCATACAATCTGGAACAGTAAAACAAATAGGTGGCGAAGTTATGTTTCCTCAATTCCATCTACATCTATCTCAGCTGTTTTGCACCAGATCCATAGATTATCAGACAAAAATCCTCCGTCCTCCATATTCGAGATACTCTCATCTCTGATCCCCTCCAAGGTGCTAATGAACTAGGTAACTATTTCAGCCAGGTCAGTAGTGGTTCTCACCTTTCTCCACACTTCTCATAAGACCATTAGGGAATGCACCCCCATCATCTTCACCCTATCCTCTGCTGAGTCCTATGCTCCTTTTTCTTCCTCTAAACTCAATGCTGCCTTACTGTCTGAGGCCCAGACAGTATTCACTACTTTATGCTCTGACACTTTCCATCTTCCCCTCTATCCTTCCTATTAACATCTGGAAGTTAGGAAATTTTCCTTCTCATTGGCGAGAAGCTCTTATCCTCCCCTTCTTGAAACTCAATAAATCAGGTACCCTCCCTTAAGATTACTGCCCCATCACTCTAACTAGCTGATTATGCAAACTACTAGAGCAAATGGTTAACTTCTGCTTAATGTGGTATTTTGAATCTCACAATCTTCTCTCTCCTTCCCAGTTTGGTTGGTGACTGAAGTACAGCTGACCCCTTGCTCATTTCGAGACATATATTACATCTGCATTTGCACGCCATGATTCCGTTTTGTTCTTTGCCCTAGAAAAAATGTATAATACTACATGGTGGTACCATATCCTCCTAAAATTGTCCTCCATAGGCATACATGGAAACATGCATGTCTTTATAAAGTCTTTCCTTTCCAAATGCACATTCCAGGTCATCATCATCATTTACTCAGTTCTAGGTATCCCACAAGGCAGTGTGCTCAGTACCACTTTATTCCCTCTTGCCATTTCAGACACTGTTTTAGTTTTACCACTAGTGTTGATGATTTAACCATCTTCGCCTCTGGCACATCCATACCAAATCTCCACCAGTTCCTTCAGTCTGCAATATCAGCAGTATCTTCCTGGGCCATGGCTTCTGTTTTTCTACCTCCAAAGCTTTCTCCATCCTTTTCTCTCTCACATGTGTAGGTCCCCAACCTCCACTCTCCTTATATGGCACTCCACTCCAAAACCGTTCCTCTGGCAAATTCCTTGGCGTTATTTTTGACTCCAAATTTTCCTGCCGAGACCATATCTTTTACATTAAAGTAAAAACTCGCCACCGCCTCCGAATCCTACAAACTCTGTCCCATGTATCCTGGGGCTCAGATCACAAAGCTCTACTCCATCTTCATGTTACCTTGATCCCACCCCTGGTTCATCTCATCTTGGACCAGGGAGAACTCTCCCACGTGTGTTTGCCGTGCGTGGCATCCCGTAATACCAGGAGACAGGCGTCCTGGAGGTTGAGTGATGCTGCACGCTGCGCCCTGCAGCTAGCAACACACCTCTTTGGTCCTTTATTCTGGTTAGACGGGTGGCTTGATCAAGGCCCGGTCAAGTCAATTGGCTGGTCAAATATGGCTAGGGTCAAGCAGGTACTATTCAGTCGGCAGCGCATAGGTCCCGCGACTACCATGAGTACTGTAACAGTGGCTGCATATATTTCCTCATTACCCCTGTGGCTGTTGGGAGATTTTGAGCCCAACTATAGCTTCCCCTCGTTGGACTCCATGGTGGGTGGGGGGGGTGAGGAAATGAAGAATTCTAATTTGTATGAGTACTACAAATTTACAAAGATCTAGCTCTCTCCCTGACGACCTACGCAATCCCCCGACCATTCCCTCTGGAACATCACATGTTGTCACTCTGGAGCCTTTCCAGCTTCCAAAGGGCAAGAATGGGAATCGTAATGGTTCCACTAAGGAAATCTTACCTAGTAAATATGAGAGTATTTCATATAGTAAGTACCTAGTAGTGAAGACCATTGATGGTGTATCAATCATGGATCTTGATATTTTTGAAGTACATAGGAAAATAGTTGAGGTATGTCAACGTGATCCTCGCATCACCCCACAGCGAGATGGTAGCCTGATAGTTGAGGTTTCGTCACCAGATGAGTGACCGTCTGCGTGCGATATGCAACATCCCTGGGGCTCAAGTTTCATGTTCTCCTCACAAAACCCTCAATCAGTGTAAGGGAATTATCTTTTCCCGAGACCTGATGAGGTATTCTGAGGAGAAACTGTTAGAGGAACTAGAGAATTTTAATGTAGTGGCAGTAAGACGTTTTAAGAAGAAAGTTGACGGTTTGGAACAGTCTACACCAGCTCTCCTTGTAACTTTTAATACGTTGGTCCTTCCAGAATCAGTTAAGTTGGCATGGTACCACCTCAAGGTAAAGCCATATGTGCCCAACCCTATGCGTTGCTTCCACTGCCAGGGTTATGGGCATGGAGCCAACTCTTGCCGTTTTAAGGAAAATGGACAACCAAGAATATGTGTAAAGTGTGGTACGACAGGTCATCAAGGAGATGACAACTGTCCAGGTCCAATATGCTGTTACCACTGCAAAGAAGCTCATGAAGCTTCTTCAAAGCAGTGTAAAAGGTACAAATTTGAGAAAGAAGTATTGAAAATAAGGAGCAAGGAGAAAGTTAGTTTTACAGAGGCAAAGCAACGTGCCCGTGTGCTGTTTGCACAGCCAGGTAAATCCTTTGCTTCGGTTCTGGCTCATCCTCCTTCCCACCAACCCTTGCCCTCCAATGCTTCTTACAGCACACACTCTGCCACTTCTTTTAAACCTCAGTCCCTAATTGCTGAAACTGCCTCTGGTGAATTCCACCAAAAATGGAGTAGGAGTGAGGGGTCTATTGAGGAGACTCCTCCTTCCAAAGTAAGGTCTTTGGAGCCATCAGGTGAGGCTCCAGAGGCCTCAATGGTGACAGCCCCAGCTGCCACCATATCCACAGGGGCCTCCGCTGCTAGGCAGAATGCCCCTGAAGCAAAGGCTCGGGTTTGCCCTTTGCCCAGGCAAAGGAATCCTGAGTCTGTTCAAAAGACTCATTTCAAGGTGGGGTCTTTGGAGCCGTCAGGAAGGGCTCCAGGGGTCTCAACGGTGACAGCTCCAGCTGTCACCACATCCACAGGGGCCTCTGCTGCTAGGCAGAATGCCCCTGAAGCAAAGGCTCTGGTCCGTTCTTTGCCCAGGCAAAGAAATCATGAGCCTGTCAAAAGGAAGCCTGTGGAAACTAGTTCCACAGGTAAACAACCCCTCAAAAGACTCTCCCAAGATCCTGGAAAGGGACAGCCTAAACGTGTAGGGCAAACCTTGACCACAGGTGCTGCCAAACACCTTATGAAAAAAAATAGTTTAAAGAACTGGATACCCTAATCCAATGGAACTGTCAGGGAATTCATGCAAAATAGGAAGAACTGCAACATCTGATAGCTTCATGTAACCCAGTTTGTGTATGCCTACAAGAGATTATGACCAGGGAAAATCATCCGATTTCCCTGAGAGGATTCCAAATTCAAGCCCATTATGGGACTTTTGACAATGGACCTCATGGAGGAGTAGCAGTAATGGTACGTCAGGATATTCCTTTCCAGGCCATCCACCTGCAGGCAACACTGCAGGTGAAGGCTGTGAGAATAGGCTTGACACGACCTTACACTGTTGCATCTATCTACCTTCCTCCACATTATCTCAACATAAATGATTTGGAAGATCTACTTGGGCAGTTGCCACATCCATTTCTACTCTTGGGAGATTTCAATGGTCGGCATCACCTCTGGGGAGACACTTTGTGCAACCCTCGAGGAAGGGCCTTGGAGTCCTTGCTCCTAAGAGTAGATGCAGCTTTATTGAACAGTGACACTCCCACACATTTCCAAATTCAAACCGGGACATTCTCCAATATAGACCTGTCAATTGGCTCACCTGATTCACAGATGAATTTCACTTGGCAGGTTATAGAAGACTTACATGGAAGCGACCATTTTCCAATACTTTTGGAGGAGGTGAATGGTATTCCAGCCAATGGAGTGCAGAGATGGTGACTTGAACATGCGGACTGGAATCTTTTTAGATCAACTGCAGTATTGCATGGATCTGTGAATGATTTCCAGGGTGTTCAAGATGCTGTTAATCACTTCACATCACGAATTCACCTTGTAGCAGAAGCATCCATTCCCAAAAGTAGCGGGCATTACCGTCGACCTCCGGTACCATGGTGGTCTGATGAATGCCAACAAGCTGTCAGAGCAAGAAAAGCTGCATTAAGGCAGTTGAAACGACGCCTCAGTGATGTAACCTTGATCCATTACAAAAAGACCTGAGCCAAGGCCAGGCGAGTGCTAAAGGAGGCCAGACGGACGTCATGGAGACAGTATGTCTCCTTGATTAACTCTGGGACCCCCTTAGCATGGGTATGGGACAAGGTGCGTAAGATCGCTGGAAAGGGCACATCACTGTCACCACCTGCTTTGAAGATTGATGGCATAATCATCACAGATAAAAAAGATGTTGCTAATGAGCTAGCTAAATCCATGGCAGAGATCTCCTCTGGAGCATCTTACACTGCCCGATTCTCCACTCTTCGGTCTGAACAGGAACGACACCCAGTGTCGTTCTTCAGTAGGACTGCAGCAGAACTTCTATACAACTTGCCATTTTTGCGCAAGGAGATGGACTCTGCTTTGCAGCTGCCCCAGGAAGTGATGATATTCCATACCAAATGATATCTCACTTACCAGAGAGCCCCCAGAAGTTCTTGTTGGACCTATTCAATAGGATATATAGGGAGGGTACAGTGCCATCCACATGGAAAGAGTCTATAATCATTCCTGTCCCTAAACCTGGCAAGGATGCTTCCACACCAGGAAATTACAGACCAATTTCCCTCACCAGCTGCATCTGCAAGCTGATGGAGAAAATGGTAAACTTCAGGTTGACATGGCTGCTAGAAAAGGAAAACGTGCTGACTCCATATCAATATGGGTTTAGAAAATTGAGATCGACCACAGATGCACTTGTAAGGATGGAAACTGCTATACAGAATTCCTTCGCACAGCGACGTCACATGTTAGCAGTCTTCTTTGACCTTGAAAAGGCTTATGATACTACTTGGAAGCATGGCATACTCATGAAGTTGTATGACATTGGTTTAAGAGGAGCATTACCTACCTTCATACAAAACTTCCTTGCTAACAGGAAATTTAAAGTTTGGGTGGGAAACAATTTCTCTAACCTGGAAGATCAGCTGGAAGGGGTCCCACAAGGGAGTGTCTTAAGTGTGACCCTGTTTGCCATTGCTATAAATGACATTGTAAAGGTTGTTCCAAGTTCTGTCTCATGTAATCTGTATGTGGATGACTTTACACTGTACTGCTCAGGAGGAAGCTTACAGGATGTGCAAGGACACATGCAGGCTGCAATAAATCAGGTTGTACAGTGGACAACATATCATGGGTTCAAATTTTCCCCAAGCAAGACCATGGCTATGCATTTCCACAAACGAGGAAAATTCCATCCTTCCCTCTATTTAGGAGCAAAACCACTGCAATTTGTCCAAGAGGTGAAGTACTTGAGTCTAATTTTTGACTCAAGGATTACATGGGTGCCTCACATCAAACAGTTGAAAGTAAAGGCTACAAAAGCACTTAGTATTTTGCGGGTTCTTTCACATCTATCTTGGGGTGCAGACCGCACAACGCTTCTGCGGCTTTACCGAGCGCTTATTCGTAGTAAGCTTGATTATGGATGTGAAGCTTATTCATCTGCAACTCCCACTGTTCTACAGATGTTAGACTCGGTTCATAATGAAGCTCTCAGAATCTGTACTGGGGCTTTCAGGTCTTCACCTGTGGAGTCCCTGTATGCTGAGAGTGGAGAACCACCTCTTTCATTACACCAAGAATACATGAACCTGATTTACTACACGAGACTACAAAGGATTCCAGGATCTCCTACATCCAGATTGGTTTTCAACCCCCTTGAGGATAGCCGATCCTATGGTAGGAGAATGAGGAATCTTGTGGAAGATCTTAATTTAAATCTCTCTAAGGTTCTGGCTGTTGGAATTCCCCAATTTCCACCTTGGACTAATCAAGTCTAGCTGGATTTAGTTGGAATTGGGAAAGGGGAGAGATCCGAAGCAGAAGTCCGAGAGAAATTTCTTCAGCACATTTCTAAATACCGGGGATCAGATGCAATTTATACAGATGGTTCGAAATCTGAAAATGGCGTGGGTTTTGCAGCAGTGAGCAGAAGGAAGACTGCATCTGGCAGTCTTTCTCTAGCAGCCTCGATCTTCACTGCAGAGTTACATGCCATCCTTGCAGCAGTTAAGATGACTAGAGATCTTACGAACCATTCTTTTGTAATATATTGTGACTCGTAGTGCCTTGCAAGCAATCAAGAGCTTAAACTCATCACATCCAGTAGTGAGGGAGGTTCAAGATTGGCTTGTACTGATGTCAACAAGTAAAAAGATAACTCTATGTTGGGTGCCAGCTCATGTTGGTATCAGTGGGAATGAGCGAGCTGATCAGAAGGTCAAGGCAGCTGCCGCTCAGCCTTGTGATGCTCGTTTTCCTCTCCCACATACCTACCTGAAACCCAGCATCAGAAGTTGTCTTCGTGATACATGGAGGGAACAATGGAGGCATACCTCCAGAAACAAACTGCGAGACATTAGAGATGACCTTGGCAGTTGGGCGACTAGCATCCATCCCAACCGAAAAGTGGAAGTTGTATTAACAAGACTAAGAATCGGGCACACAAGACTGACTCATGGGCCAAAGATGGCTAAAAGTGAAACACTTTGTGAAGGATGCCAAGAGCCATTAACGATCGCACATGTAGTGGAAAGATGTGCAACAGTCTCAGACCAAAGACGTATGTATTTGTCTCCCCCATATACACTGAAAAATGTATTGGGGGAGGATTGTGACATAGAGGGTTTTATTAATTTCCTTAGGGAGACTAATATTTTCAAAAAAAAAAAAAATTATGCATAATGTTTATGCAATAATTTTATGCACTTAGAGCATAGTATTTATGTTTTGATTTTGAATCTATTTATTGTTATTTGTAAGATATTTATTGATAGATTTTTAAAGTTTTAAACATTTTAATATTTCTAATTAACAAGGTATTCGCCGCTAATGACCTTAGCTGTTGACGCGGCAGATAATTTTAAATAATCAATCAATCAGTCACTACCCTTTACTGTACCTTCCTATAGTGCTACATGACCTTAGATGCCTAGCACATTTATTTTGCTTTTAACCATTAATCATTACATCTAAAATAAGAATTAGAAATGCATCCGCTTTACTCAGAGATTTGTTGAACCACTATGAGGATTCAAGAGGGTGGGTGTAAATGCTGGAAGATGCATAACGTTTATGTATTATAATGATCATGATTCGTAGTAAGAATGATTTGTAATATTGAATATTTGGCACATTGGATGTTAACTATGTGGCATATATACAGTGGAAAATATGTAACAATTTCAGTTTTTTGTATTTAGTATTGAAGCAGTGTT
>NC_051387.1:28482269-28484769 GCF_015228065.2 Penaeus monodon | reverse complement strand
TGTTCTTTGCTGTATGGGAGAGGTCTGTGCCTGTTATCTAGGAGATACTGTCAACCATGTTTTCATGCCGCCCATCAAAGTAACAGTTCTCTTGAAGATTTCTTCCCAGAACCTTCGAAATGCCTCTTCTTCCTTCAGGTCCCCTATTATTTTTTCATTGCTGGATTTAGTATATACGGCATTTCTTCTCGGCTGCATTCCTTCAAACGTCTTATTTTTTTCCAGAATTTATTAGGATCATTGTACTCGATCTCAGTTTCCTGTATAAGTTTGTACCAGTGATTAGTGGATAATCATTTGCTTTCTCCCTTCATATCCTCCTGTAGTTGCTTGTATTGGCTGTGAAGAGGTGGTGTCCATCCAAGATGTTCTGTAACCTCTAAAAGGATTAGGGATTGCTCTATTAATTGCATTTTCAATAGTTTCATACCAGTTATTAATTTTGGAGTCTATTATCCTATTATCCTATGATTATGTTCCGATGGATTAGGTTTACCAGCTCGCTGACCATATGAATATTGCTACTATGGCCGAGCGATCGATGTCAGGCATTCAGATTGGCGATGATGTAAGCTGGAGTATTTCTCATTATTTTAATTTAATCCGGGTACGAGAACTGGGGTCGTCTCCGTGGCCTATAAGCCGTCCCGAGAACAAAACTCGGTTTGTTTGCAGTTCCACCGCAAGAAAATCCTTATTAAAATAATTGAGAAGTCTGTTTTTCATATATCTCTTAATAGCAGTAATAACAGGCGTCTCCTTCATTTAGTATGTTCCGTTGGTAGACATTGTAATCGAACATTTTAATAATTTCCCTGTTTTGTAGACAATGACAGTTAATTTGTATTATGTCAGGGTCTTCTGTTAAATACCTGTTCGAGAGTTCGTGCTTCTTTGTACGCCAGTTAAGAACATTATGCTGAATTATTTTATATTGATTAATAGCCATAATAGTTATATTATATCTTGGTCTGTGGAGGATTTTCTGACTGTAAGTTGCTCTGCTCTCGTTCCACTTATAATTCTCTCAATGGCTTGATTGCTGACATAATGAATTCTGAAGGCTGTGAGATCAATGTTTCTGTTGTTCAGGGTGTTCTCGATCGTCGGTGATACATTATGGACCTATGTATATTTGATGATGTTTGTCTAGATAAGCTTTAAAATGTCAGTGTGTGTTGGTCGTCTGGGGATATAGCCTATGCTGTCTTGTCTCGCTCTCAGTCTTTTCTCTAGCAACCTTTGAAACATTACCGCGTTCCCTTCTGCAAAGACTGGTCCTTGTTGTTGTAATTTTTGATTTTGTTTCTGTTATTCATGACAGTTGACTGGAGGCGTTTTTTTTTTTTTTTTTTTTTTCAAACTTCTCCCTTGTTGTTTTTTGTGTCGTTGTAGTTTCTCTGTTTCTTTTGTTATTTCCTTCATGATCCATTTCTTCTCTTTCGTCTTACATCGTCATTGTCGGTACCTTATTGCTTGCGTTTATTAGTACACCTAGTGTTTCTGTTGCATGTACTTGGTCGGGGAATCTGACCTAAAGTAGGGTGTTTTCTGGAAACTGCCTGCTTTCCTGGTTTCTTGTGTGTATGCATACAATATGGTTATAGCATGTGCATAATTCGATTTCTGTTACCAGTGGACCACGTGGCTGTTTGCCACATGGCTCCAAGTCCCAATAGGAACCATTCACTCAGCGAGGGCATAGATGATGAGGTCATCTGATCTCGTTTGACCAGAGAGTTCGTGTCAAGCACCCAGCGCGGTAAGGCCAGCTTCGCCTTCTCCCTCCGGGCAAACTGATCGCGACCCAGCATACAGCCATACCGATAAATAGACATGTCTTGTGTGTTCCTATATTGTGTGTCAACTCTTAGAAATAAAGAGTCACACCATTAACAAGTATCAATACAAGCCAATGTAATAGGGTTCTATACCTGTTACAATGGTACTCATACTAACAGCTGCATTCGGTGGGAGAGAGCTGAGTATCATTTCCTTGTTTAGGATAGCTGGTCCTTCTCTTCTCGTTTCAGTGCGATTGGTCGTTATTGCTGTTGCTTTTATGATCTCTTGAATCTAGGAGGCATAGTTTGGAAGAGAATCTGAATTCCACTTTCCAGGGCTTTTTTGCCATTTGGATGGTTTCAAATCTTATTTTCATGATAGAAAGTGCGTTAGGTAGTTTGATCACCTGTTGTACTTTAACTCACGGGTCATTCTTCTCTATGCTCTCTTTAATTTCATTGTCACTGAATTCAGTGATTTGCCT
This sequence comes from Penaeus monodon, assembly GCF_015228065.2. Classification (NCBI taxonomy): domain Eukaryota; kingdom Metazoa; phylum Arthropoda; class Malacostraca; order Decapoda; family Penaeidae; genus Penaeus; species Penaeus monodon. The sequence continues at coordinate 28,482,500 of NC_051387.1, read as the reverse complement.
GTCAATGTTCCTTATAACAATTCTCGATGTTCCTTATAACATTTGCCCTTATGGCATCATATTCAGGTGGGTCTTGGATTTCAAAGTGTTGTTAAAGGAAAATTGGCTTACATTCCCTGGACATCAGCTTTCCGATTGTTTCATCGTTAGCAACTATGAAGAAAGCTATTTTATAGTCGTGTACTATTTGGATTGGCAGGTTTTATGTCTCTGATTCTAATTCTGGCCATT
>NC_051387.1:28465131-28467631 GCF_015228065.2 Penaeus monodon | reverse complement strand
TATTATCCTATTATCCTATGATTATGTTCCGATGGATTAGGTTTACCAGCTCGCTGACCATATGAATATTGCTACTATGGCCGAGCGATCGATGTCAGGCATTCAGATTGGCGATGATGTAAGCTGGAGTATTTCTCATTATTTTAATTTAATCCGGTACGAGAACTGGGTCGTCTCCGTGGCCTATAAGCCGTCCCGAGAACAAAACTCGTTTGTTTGCAGTTCCACGCCAAGAAAATCCTTATTAAAATAATTGAGAAGTCTGTTTTTCATATATCTCTTAATAGCAGTAATAACAGGCGTCTCCTTCATTTAGTATGTTCCGTTGGTAGACATTGTAATCGAACATTTTAATAATTTCCCTGTTTTGTAGACAATGACAGTTAATTAGTATTATGTCAGGGTCTTCTGTTAAATACCTGTTCGAGAGTTCGTGCTTCTTTGTACGCCAGTTAAGAACATTATGCTGAATTATTTTATATTGATTAATAGCCATAACAGTTATATTATATCTTGGTCTGTGGAGGATTTTCTGACTGTAAGTTGCTCTGCTCTCGTTCCACTTATAATTCTCTCAATGGCTTGATTGCTGACATAATGAATTCTGAAGGCTGTGAGATCAATGTTTCTGTTGTTCAGGGTGTTCTCGATCGTCGGTGATACATTATGGACCTATGTATATTTGATGATGTTTGTCTAGATAAGCTTTAAAATGTCAGTGTGTGTTGGTCGTCTGGGGATATAGCCTATGCTGTCTTGTCTCGCTCTCAGTCTTTTCTCTAGCAACCTTTGAAACATTACCGCGTTCCCTTCTGCAAAGACTGGTCCTTGTTGTTGTAGTTTTTGATTTTGTTTCTGTTATTCATGACAGTTGACTGGAGGCATTTTTTTTTTTTTTTTTTCAAACTTCTCCCTTGTTGTTTTTTGTGTCGTTGTAGTTTCTCTGTTTCTTTTGTTATTTCCTTCATGATCCATTTCTTCTCTTTCGTCTTACATCGTCATTGTCGGTACCTTATTGCTTGCGTTTATTAGTACACCTAGTGTTTCTGTTGCCTGTACTTGGTCGGGGAATCTGACCTAAAGTAGGGTGTTTTCTGGAAACTGCCTGCTTTCCTGGTTTCTTGTGTGTATGCATACAATATGGTTATAGCATGTGCATAATTCGATTTCTGTTACCAGTGGACCACGTGGCTGTTTGCCACATGGCTCCAAGTCCCAATAGGAACCATTCACTCAGCGAGGGCATAGATGATGAGGTCATCTGATCTCGTTTGACCAGAGTTCGTGTCAAGCACCCGGCGCGGTAAGGCCAGCTTCGCCTTCTCCCTCCGGGCAAACTGATCGCGACCCAGCATACAGCCATACCGATAAATAGACATGTCTTGTGTGTTCCTATATTGTGTGCCAACTCTTAGAAATAAAGAGTCACACCATTAACAAGTATCAATACAAGCCAATGTAATAGGGTTCTATACTTGTTACAATGGTACTCATACTAACAGCTGCATTCGGTGGGAGAGAGCTGAGTATCATTTCCTTGTTTAGGATAGCTGGTCCTTCTCTTCTCGTTTCAGTGCGATTGGTCGTTATTGCTGTTGCTTTTATGATCTCTTGAATCTAGGAGGCATAGTTTGGAAGAGAATCAGAATTCCACTTTCCAGGGCTTTTTTGCCATTTGGATGGTTTCAAATCTTATTTTCATGATAGAAAGTGCATTAGGTAGTTTGATCACCTGTTGTAGTTTAGCTCACGGGTCATTCTTCTCTATGCTCTCTTTAATTTCATTGTCACTGAATTCAGTGATTTGCCTGTCAATGTTCCTTATAACAATTCTCGATGTTCCTTGTAACATTTGCCCTCATGGCATCATATTCAGGTGGGTCTTGGATTTCAAAGTGTTGTTAAAGGAAAATTGGCTTACATTCCCTGGACATCAGCTTTCTGATTGTTTCATCGTTAGCAACTATGAAGAAAGCTTTTTTATAGTCGTGTACTATTTGGATTGGCAGGTTTTATGTCTCTGATTCTAATTCTGGCCATTATGAGTTGGTTAAGAGTTATAACGGCTGTCCATGTTGCCAAGAGGTAGTTGGCTGGGCTGAGCTTTAATCTGCCTGGTAGGGCCCGGTTGTTTGCGGGCAGATTGGCAGTTGTTAGCCTTCCCTGTAAGCTCGCCGTTTCTATGCAACTCTTTTGAATATACCAACTTATTATATCATGTTTGAGCCGCCGTGGTCACAGCATGACACTTAATACCATAGAGTTTTCAGACCACAACGACTGCCTCCCTAGAATGCAAGGTGGGTCATAGCTTACAGGAACACCAATGGGAGCGTGTTAATAGGCCGGGTACCCTGGGCTTTCTGCCGGAGTGACCTAGGAACGAGGCCCGGTCAGGGAGGGTTGTCATATATCTACATCAATGCGGCATTGTATTATCCCATCTTTCATATATATATATATATATATATATATATATATATATATATATATATATATA
>NC_051387.1:28434351-28450031 GCF_015228065.2 Penaeus monodon | reverse complement strand
GTTGATAGTTATGTGTATAATATATATATAATATACTATATATATATATATATATATATATATATTCATCAATAACGGTATGCTCATGTTTGAGCAGCCGTGGACCTCTCCACCATCCTTCGCCACTCAACTTGATCTTGCGCTTTTCTTTCCACTTGTACCATCGACAGCCCACAAATATCTTTGATGTTGTCGCTCAGTCTTGTCTTCGGTTTGCCTCTTCCTCTGTTTCTTATCACCATCCCTGTCAGCAAGTTTTTCTCAATACTTTTACTTCTCGTCACATGACCAATAAACTTTAATTTCCTTTTGTTCAAGATGTCCAACAGCCGGTCTTTACAATTTATTTTTATCAGCACTTCATCATTCATTTTTTTCTCTGTCCAGTTAATACGTAGTACTCGTCAGTAACACCACATTTCAAAACTATTGATCTTTTTCTTGTCTATCTTCTTCAGCACCCAACACTCAGAACCATATGATGCAATTGGGAAAACTAATGAGTTCAATAACCTCAGCTTTGTCCCTAAGGTAATGCTTCGGTCTTTCCAGATGTTATTGAGAGCAACTGTGGTGTTTTTGGCAATGGTAATTCTTCTTTTTATATCCGGTGAATCATCTTATGTATTAGTTAATATATATATAATATAACTATATATATATATATATATATATATGATATATATAAATATATTATAGTATATATGTTATATTTATTGTCATATTATGTATATATATATATATAAGATATATAATATATATATATATATATATATTAATATATATATATATATTATAGTATATATATATTATATATATATATCTATTATATATGATATAATATATATATATATATAAATATTATATATATATATATATAATAATTATATTATATATAATATATTATATATATTTATATTAACTAATACATATGATGATTCACCGATATAAAAGAAGAATTACCATTGCCAAAACACCACAGTTGCTCTCAATAACATCTGGAAAGACCGAAGCATTACCTTAGGGACAAAGCTGAGGTTATTGAACTCATTAGTTTTCCAATTGCATCATATGGTTCTGAGTGTTGGGTGCTGAAGAAGATAGACAAGAAAAAGATCAATAGTTTTGAAATGTGGTGTTACTGACGAGTACTACGTATTAACTGGACAGAGAAAAAAATGAATGATGAAGTGCTGATAAAAATAAATTGTAAAGACCGGCTGTTGGACATCTTGAACAAAGGAAATTAAAGTTTATTGGTACATGTGATGGAATTAAAAGTATTGATAAAACTTGCTGACAGGGATGGTGATAGAACGAGAAGAGTCAAACGAGAAAAGACAAGACTGAGCGCCAACATCAAGATATTTGCGGGTTGTCGATGGTACAAGTGAAAGGAAAGCGCAAGATCGAGTTGAGTGGCGAAGGATGGTGGAGAGGTCCACGGCTGCTCAAAACATGAGCATACCATTATTGATGATGATGATGTGGTAGGGTCCCCAATTCCTTTCCACGGAGAGTGCCGGTGTTACCTTTTAGGTAATCATTCTCTCTATTTATCCGGGCTTGGGGCCAGCACTGACTTGGGCTGGCTTGCCTACCCACTGGCTAGGTAGGCAATAGAGGTGAAGTTCCTAGCCCAAGGGAACAACGTGCCGGCCAGTAACTCGAACCCTCGAACTCAGATTGCCGTCATGACAGAAACACACAAATGTGTATATTTATATATAAAAGGTAATACCGGCACTCTCCGTGGAAAGGAACTGGGGACCCTACCACATACTCACTCCAATATCATCACAACATGAAAACTACAATTAAGTATCATGCTGTGACCACGGCGGCTCAAACATGAACCTACCGTAAAAAAAAAAAAAAAAATATATATATATATATAATATATATATATATATATATATATATATATATATATATATATATATATATATATATATTTATATGAATAAATATATATGTCTGTGTGTGTGTGTTTAGGAATGTATATATATATATATAATTTATATATTACTATATATATTATATACATATCTAATATATTGAGATAGGCGCGGTGCCGATTGGTTTAGAGCTCAGACTCAAACTGTCCACGAACGGCATCTGAGTTCGAGGTTTTTCGAGTCAACCGCCGGCCGCGTTATTCCCTTGGGCAAGGTACTTCACTTCGATTGCCTACCTAGCCACTGGGTGACCAAGCCAGTCCAAGTCAGTGCTGGTCCCAAGCCCAGATAAAATGGAGAGAATGATTACCTAAAAGGTAACACCACGTACTCACTCCAAGAGCATCACAACAGGAAAACTACAATTAAGTATCATGCTGTGACCACGGCAGCTCAAACATGAACCTACCGTTAAAAAAAAAAAATATATATATAAGATTATATATAAAAAAAAACAAAAAAAAAAAAATGTAATCTATATATGGAGATAATAAACAAAAATAAATCATAATATATATGTGTATATATGTAGATATGAGGCCGCGGTGGCCGAATGGTTAGAGTCGTCGGACTCAAGACTGTCACGACGGCAATTTGAGTTCGAGGGTTCCAGTCACCGGACCGCCGCGTTGTTTCCCTTAGGCAAGGAACTTCACCTCGATTGCCTGCCTAGCCACTGGGGGACCAATTCCAGGCCAAGTCAGTGCCGGGTAAATAGAGATGGTTACTCGGAAAAAAAAAAAAAAAAACACCGGCGGAAGCATGCTAAACCACCGCTCTAAATTACCTAAGAAAATCATGGAAGCCCATGATCGTCAAGGCGCGGTGGCCGAATGGTTAGAGCGTTCGGCTCAAGACTGTCACGACGGCAATCTGAGTTCCCTTATGCAAGGAACTTCACCTCGATTGCCTTGCCTAGCCACTGGGGGACCAATCAGTGCCAAGTCGTGCCGGTAATAGGATGGTGACTTCGAAAAAAAAAAAAAAAAAAAAACGACCGGGCGGAAGGCCAATGGCAAAACCCACCGCTCTAAATACCAAGAAAATCATGAAGCCCATGATCGTCAAGGCCGCGGTGGCCGAATGGTTAGAGGCGTCGGAATCAACACTGTCACGACGGCAAATCTGGTTCGAGGGTTCGAGTCCACCGACGCGCCGCGTTTGTTTCCTTTGGGCAAGGAACTTCAACCTCGATTGGCCGCCTAGCCACTGGGGTGGCCGAGCCAGCTCAAGTCAGTGCCGGTCCAGTCCCTGATAAAATAAGAGAGAATGATTGACTCTAAAAAGTAACACCGGCAATCTCGGTCTCCGTGGAAAGAACTGGGACCCTACACGTACTCACTCCCAAGAGCATCACAACATGAAAACTGCAATGATTATCATGCTGTGACCACGGCGGCTCAGACATGAACCTACCGTTAAATGATGATGACGTATATATATATATATATATATATATTTATATATAACACCGGCACTCTCCGTGGAAAGGAACTGGGGACCCTACCACGTACTCACTCCAAGAGCATCACAACGTGAAACTGCAATTGAGTATCATGCTGTGCCACGGCGGCTCAGACATGAACCTACCGTTAAAAGAATAAGAAGAGTGGCCGAGCGGTTTAGAGCATCGGACTCAAGAGTTGTCACGGGCGGCATCTGAGTTTCGAGGGGTTCGAGTCCCACCGGCTGGCGCGTTGTTCCCTTGGGAAAGGAACTTCACCTCGATGCCCCTCCTAGAATTACGACATATCGCCTTGAGAAAGTCAAACGCAAGTGTCATAGGGGAAGTCACCGCCGTTAATTAGGAAGGGCATCCAATCAGGCAAGGGTGGCACTGCCATATAAAACCTCTCAGTAGTGAATTGAGAGAGGCCTATGTCCTGCAGTGGAATGAATGGCTGTTAAAAAAAAAATATATATATATATATATGTTGTGTGTGTGTGTGTGTGTGTGCGTGTGCGTGTGCGTGGCGTGTGCGTGTGCGTGTGCGTGGCGTGTGCGTGTGCGTGTGTCTGTTGCGTGTGCGTGTGCGTGGTGTATGCGTGTTGCGTGTGTGTTGTGGTGTGTGTGTGTGTGTGTGTAAGAATTACCATTGCCAAAATGCCACAAGTTGCACTCATACCATCTGGAAGACCGAAGCATTAACTTACAGACAAAGCTGAGGTTTATTGAACTCATTAGTTTTCCCAATTGCGTCATATGGTTCTGAGTTTTGGTGACTGGAAGAAGATAGACAAAGAAAAAGGGTCACTAGTTTTGAAATGTGTTACAGACGAGTACTATGTATTAACTGGACAGAAAAAAAACGATGGATGAAGTGCCTGAAAAAATGGAATTGTAAACACTGGCTGTTGGACCATCTTGAACGAAGAAATAAGTTTATTGGTCTTTGATGAAGTAAGAGTATTGAGAAAAATTTTGCTGACAGTGATAGGACACAGGAAGAGGCAAACCCGAAGACAAGACTGAGCGACAACATCAAAGATATTTGCGGGTCTGTCATGGTACAAGTGGAAAGAAAGCACAAGATCGAGTTGAGTGGCGAATGATGGTGGAGAGGTCCCGGCTCTCAAACATGAGCATACCGTTAATGATGATGATGATGATGATGTCGTGTCGTGTGTGTGTTGTGTGTGTGTGTGTGTTTGTGTGTGTGTGTGTGTGTGTTTGTGTGTGTGTGTGGTATGTGTGTGTGTGTGTGGTTTTTTGTGTGTGTGGCGTGTGTTCTTGATCGTGGCATTTGTGAACAGCTGCAAAATCATAATGGAATATCCGTAAGGGCCATATTGCGGTTAAGCATATAAAACCAAATAGAATCTCACCATATCGAAAATTAATCGATAAAATATTAGTGGACACAGATGGTAGTAACTATGAGGCAGCCATACTACCGTGCCAACAAGGGCGTTCCCGCCACGCCCATGCCCTATATGAATGCAGACAAATTTGGGGGAAAGAGGGTTATCCCACACTTTTTTTTTTTTTTTTCTTTCAAAGTACCATGCTGGGAGTTTATTTCATTAAGAAACACAAAAACCTAAAATTGAAAAAAAAAAAGAAAGAACTGTATGGCCGAAAATACCACACCGAAAACCGAAAAGGCTGCTTATCCAAGAAAGAAAAATGATATAACTGTCCCTTCGGTGTTGTTTAAGGATACGAAGAAACTGAGAAAAGAACTCAAGAAATGTTGCAAAAAATCTGTAAGGTCAATATGAGTTAACCTTTAGATCAACAGTGTTTTCGTATACTTATATACACTATGCGGCTGGTAGATTTTTAGTCGATTGTCATGATTAAGAAATATTACCTTATCGAGTGAACAGTATTTTGATGTACTGCTAATAGCACAGAAACATTTTTCTGCAACCTTTAAAATAAGAATTTCTTATCAAGAAACTCACGTGCGATTCGTAATTAATGAAAAAGATTTGAGACTACATTATATATATATATATATATATAATAATATATATATCTATATATATATATATATATATATTGTATATATTTGGGGGCCGCGTGGGGGGCCGGAATGGTTAGAGCGGCGTGACTCAACACTGTCACGAGACGAAATCTGAGTTCGAGGGATCGAGAGACCGGCCGGCGCGTTGTTTCCCTGGGGCAAGGAACTTCACCACGATTGCCTGCCTAGCCCACCCCACTGGGTGGCCAATCCAGCTCCAAGTCAGTGCCGGGTACATAGAGATGGTAACTCGAAAAAACACCGGGCGGAAGCAATGGCAAACCACCACTCTAAATTGCTAAAAAATATCATGGAAGCCCATGATCGCAAGCCCGCGGTGGCCGATGGTTAAGGCGGTCGGACTCAGACTGTCACGACGGCAATCTTAATTCGGGGTTCGAGTCACCGACCGCCGCGTTGTTCCATTGGGCAAGGGAACTTTCGCCCTTGATTGCCTTACCTAGCCACTGGGTGCCAAGCCAGCCCAAGTCAAGGGCTGGTTCCCAAGCCGGATAAATAAGAGAGAATAATTACCTACCCGTACTCACTCCAAGAGCATCACAACATTAAAACTGCAAGTGAGTAGCATGCTGTGACCACGGCGGCTCAGACATGAACCTACCGTTTAAATGTTATGACGTATACTATCATATATTATAATATTTATATATAACACCGTCACTCTCCGTGGAAGGACTGGGGGACCCTACCACGTACTCACTCCAAGAGCATCCAACTGAAAACTACAATTAGTATCATGCTGTGACCACGGCGGCTCAAACCTGAACCTAACGTTAAAAGAAGAAGATATAAGATATAATAGTATATATATTATTATATATATATATATATATATACATAAGTCCGCGGTTGGCCCGAATGGTTAGAGGCGTCGGACTCAAGACTTTGTCCACACGCAATCTGAATTCGAGGGTTCGAGCACCGCGGCCCGCGTTGTTCCTTTGGGCAAGGAACTTCACCTTGATTGCCTACCTAGCCATGGGTGACCAAGCCAGCCCAAGTCCAAGTGCTGTCCCAAGCCCGTAAAGAGAGAGAATGATTCCCAAACAGGTACCACCGGCACTCTCCGTGGAAGGAAACTGGGACCCTACCACGCCACTCACTCCAAGAGCTCACAACATGAAAACTACATTAAGTATCATGCTGTGACCCACGCGCTCAACATGAACTACCGTTTAAGAAGAAGAATATACATACATATACCTACATATATATATATATATATATCGTTAATTTATATATATATATATATATATATATATATATATATATAATATATATATAATATATATAGTATGTATGTATTGTATATATATTCTTCTCTTAACGGTAGGTTTCATTCTGAGCCGCCGTGGTCACAGCATGTACTTAATTGTAGTTTTCATGTTGTGATGCTCTTGGAGTGATGCGTGGTAGGGTCCCCAGGTTCTTTCCCGGAGAGTGCCGGTTGTACCTTTTTAGGTAATCATTCTCTCTATTTATCGGGCTTGGGACGCAGCACTTTGAACTTGGGCTGGCTGTGTTCACCCATTGGCTAGGTAGGCAATCAGGTGAAGTTCCTTGCCAAAGGGAACAACGGCGGCCATGTCGGGACTCGAACCCTCGCGAATTCAATTGCCGTCGTGCAAGTCTTGAGTCCGACGCTCTAACCATTCGGCCACCGGCGGACTTATGTATCTATATATATATATAGATTATATATATATATATATATATATATATATCTTCTTCTTTTAACGGTAGGTTTCATGTTGGATCCGCCAGGTGGTCACCGCATGATACTTAATTGTAGTTTTTCATTTGTGATGCTCTTGGAGTGAGTACGTGGTAGGGTCCCCAGTTCCTTTCCACGGAGAGTGCAGGTTGGGGTTGGTGGGGGGGTTATATATAAATATAATATATATAATATATACGTCATCATCATTTAACGGTAGGTTCATGGTCTGAGCCGCCGTGGTCCAGCATGATACTCAATTGCAGTTTTCATGTGTGATGCTCTTGGAGTGAGTAGCGTGGTCGGGTAATTATTCTCTCTATTTATCCTGGGCTTGGGACCAGCACTTGACCTGGGCTGGCTTGGCCACCCAGTGGCTAGGTAGTCAATCAAGGCGAAGTTCCTTGCCAGGGAACAACGCGGCGGTCGGTGACTCCGAACCCTCGAATTCAGATTGGCCGTCGTGACAGTCTTGGCCGACCGCTCTAACCATTCGTCCACCGGGGGGGGGGGGGGCGGGCTTGAGATCATGGGCTTCCATGATTTTTTTCCTTAGCAATTTGAGTTGTGGGTTTTTGCCATTGCCTTCCGCCGGTGGTTTTTTATCGAGTTACATCTCTAATTTACCCGCACTGACTTTGAGCTGGATTGGCCACCCAGTGCTAGGCAGGCAATCGTGGTGAAGTTCACTTGCCCAGGGAAACACGCGCCGGCCGGTCCACTCGAACCCTCGAAATCGATTGCCGTCGTGACAGTGTTGAGTCCGCGCTCTAACCATATCGGCCACCGCGGCCCCCAATATAATACATATATATAATATATATATACATATATATAATATATTTATATATATATCTATATATATATATATAATGTTAGTCCTCAGATATCTTTTTCATTAATTACGAATAGGGCATATCGTGATTTCTGATAAGAAATCTATTTTAAAGGTGCATTAAAATTTTTCTGTGCTATTTAGCGTACATCAATACATGTTCACTCGATAAGGTAAGATTTCTTAATCAGACAATCGCTAAAAATCTCCCAGCCCGCATAGTTGTTATATATATACAACAAACTGTTGATCTAAAGGTTAAACTTATGCTCATATTGACCTTACAGATTTTTTTTTTGGGGGGAAAATTTCTTGAGTTTCTTTTCTCAGTTTCTTCGTATCCTTAACAACACCGAAGGACAGTGTATATCATTTTTCTTCTTGATAAGCTCCTTTTCGTTTTCGTGTGGTATTTTTCGCCAATACAGTTCTTTCTTTTTTTTTTTTCAATTTTACTTAATGAATAACTTCCCAGCATGGTATGTTTTTTTTTGGTTTTTTGGGGGGGGTGAAGTTTTTTTACTTTGAAAGAAAAAAAAAAAAAAAGTGGATAACCCTCTTTCCCAAATTTGTCATTCATATAGGGCATGGGCGTGGCGGGACCGCCCTTGTTGCACTGGTAGTATGGCTGCCTCAAGTACCTACCCTCTGTGTCCACAATATTTTTATCGATTAATTTTCGATAGGTGAAGATTTTCTATTTGTTTTATAATTGCTTAACCGCAATATGCTTGACTGGATATTACCATTTATTTTGCAGCTTTCACAAATGCCACGATCAAGAACACACGCCCACACACACACACACACACACACACACACACACACACACACACAAACACACACACACACACACACACCACACACACACACACCACACACACACACGCACGCACATCATCATCATCATCATCATAACGGTAATGCTCATTTTGAGCAGGCCGTGTGACCCTCTCAACCTCCTTCGCCACTCCAACTCGACTTGTGCTTTTTCTTTCACTTGTACCATTGCATCCCGCAAATATCTTTGATGTTGCGCTCAGTCTTGTCTTCGGTTTGCTCTTCTCTGTTTCCTATCACCTGTCAGCAATTTTTCTCATCCTCTTACTTCTCTCAATGACCAATAACTTAATTTTCCTTTCGTTCAAGATGTCCAACAGCCAGTGTTTACATTCATTTGTTCTCAGCACTTCATCATTCGTTTTCCTTTTCTGTCCAGTTAATACATAGTACTCGTCTGTAACACATTTCAAAACATTGACCCTTTTTCTTGTCTACCTTCTTCAGTACCCAAAACTCAGAACCATATTACCAATTGGGAACACTAATGATTCAATAACCTCAGCTTTGTCTGTAATGTTAATGCTTCGGTCTTTCCAGATGTTTGAGTGCAACTGTGGCATTTTTGGCAATGGTAATTTCTTACACACACACCACACACACACACACACAACGCACACGCATACACACGCACACGCACACGCACACGCACACGCACCGACACGCACACGCACAACGCACACGCACACTCAGCAGCGCACACCACACGCACACCACACGCCACACGCACACACACACACACACACACACACTATATATATATATATATTTTTTTTTTTAACAGCCATTCAATTCCACTGCAGGACATAGGCCTCTCTCAATTCACTACGGAGAGGTTAATATGGCAGTGCCACCCTTCCTTATTGGATGCCTCTAATTACGGCGGTGACTTCCCCCTATGACACTTGCGTTTGACTTTCTCAAGGGCGATATGTCCGTATTCTCGGAGGGCACTCGAGGTGAAAGTTCCTTGCCCAAGGGAACAACGCGCCAGACCGTGACTCGAACCCTCGAACTCCGATTGCGCCGTGACAATCTTGAGTCCGATGCTCTAACCGCCGCCACTCTTCTTCTTCTTTTTAACGTAGGTTCATGTCTGAGCCGCCGTGGTCACAGCATGTACTCCATTGTCAGTTTTCACGTTGTGTGTCTTTGGAGTGAGTAACGTGGTAGGAGGTCCCCATTTCCTTTCCACGGAGAGTGCCGGTTATATTATAAATATATATATATATATATATATATATTCTCATCATCATTTAACGGTAGGTCATGTCTGAGCCGCCGTGGTCACAGCCATGATACTCAATTGCAGTTTTCATGTTGTGATGCTCTTGGAGTGAGTACGTGGTATGTCCCCAGTTCCTTGCCACGGGAGAGTGCCGTGTTACCTTTTTAGGTAATCATTTCTCTCTTATTTTATCCGGACTTGGGACGAGCAGCACTTACTGAGGCTGCTTGGCCACCCAGTGGCTAGGCGGCCAATCGAGGTGCAGTTCCTTGCCCAAAGGAAACACGCGGGCGGTCGGTGACTCGAACCCGTCAACTCAGGATTGGCGTCGTGACAGGTGTTGATTCCGACGCTCTAACCATTCGGCACCGCGGCCTTGACGATCATGGGCTTCCATGATTTTCTTGGTAATTTAGAGCGGTGGTTTGCCATTGCCCTTCCGCCCGTGTTATTTTTTTTTTTTTGTCGAGTCACATCTCTATTTACCCGGCACTGACTTGGCCTGACTTGGTCCCCCAGTGGCTAGGCAGGCAATCGAGGTGAAGTTCCTTGCCTAAGGGAACTCAGATTGCCGTCGTGACAGTCTTGAGTCCGACGCTCTAACCATTCGGCCACCGCGGCCTTGACGATCATGGGCTTCCATGATTTTCTTGGTAAATTTAGAGGCAGGTGGTTTGCATTGCCTTTCGCGCCCGTGTTTTTTTTTTGTTTTTTTTTTCCGAGTCAACATCTCTATTTACCCGCCTGACTTGGCCTGACTTGTCCCCCAGTGTCTAGGCAGGCACTCGAGGTGAAGTTCCTTGCCTAAGGGAAACACGCGGCGGTCGTGACTCGAACCCTCGACTCCAGATTGCCGTCGTGACAGTCTTGGTCACGAAGGACTCTAACCATTCGGCACCGCGGCCTCCATATATACATATATACATATATATTTATGATTTATTTGTTTATATCTACATATATATACATTTTTTTTTTTTTTTTTTTATATCTACCTATATATATATTTTTTTTTTTAACGGTAGGTTCATGTTTGAGCTGCCGTGGTCACAGCATGACCTTTATTGTAGTTTTTCCGGTTGTGATGCCTCATTGGAGTGAGTACGTGGTGTTACCTTTTAGTAATCATTCTCTCCATTTATCTGGGACTTGGGACCTAGCACTACTTGGACTGCTTGTCACCCAGTGGATAGGTAGGCAATCGAAGTGAAGTTACTGCCCAAGGTGAATAACGCGCCGGCCGGTTACTCGAACCTCAACTCAGATTGCCGTCGTGACAGTCTTGAGTCTGACGCTCTAACCACTCGGCCACCGCGGCCTATCTACATATATATATATATATATATATATATATATATATATATATACATATATATATATATATACATTCCTAAACACACACACACAGACATATATATTTATTCATATAAATATATATATATATATATATATATATAATATATATATATATATATATATATATATTAGTATTATATATATATATATATTTTTTTTTTTTTTTTTACGGTAGGTTCATGTTTGGCCGCACGGGGGGGGGGGTGTCACAGCATGATCTTAATTGGTAGTTTTCATGTTGTGATGATATTGGAGTGAGTAATGTGGTAGGGTCCCAGTTCCTTTTCCACGGAGAGTGCCGATTATTACATTTTTTCATATATAATATACACATTTGTGTGTTTCTGTCATGCGGCATCTGAGTTCAGGGTTCGAGTTACTGGCCCTGCGGCACGTGTTCCCTTGGGCTAGGAACTTCAACCTCTATTGCCTTACCTAGCCAGTGGGTAGGCAACCACCCAAGTCGTGTTTTTTGGTCTGGCCCCAAGCGCCGATAAATAGAGAGAATGATTTACCTAAAAGGTTAACACCGGCACTCTCCGTGGAAAGGAATTGGGGACCCTACCACATCATCATCATCAATAATGGTATGCTCATGTTTGAGCAGCCGTGGACCTCTCCACCATCCTTCGCCACTCAACTCGATCTTGCGCTTTCCTTTCCACTTGTACCATCGACAACCCGCAAATATCTTTGATGTTGTCGCTCCGTCTTTGTCTTCGGTTTGCTCTTCCTCTGTTTTCCTAATCACCTCCCTGTCAGCTAAGTTTTTCTCACTACTTTTAAATTCTCATCACATGACCAATAACTTTAATTTTCCTTTGGGTTAAAAAAAAAATCAAGATGTCCAACAGCCGTCTTCACATTTATTTTTCTCAGGCACTTCATCATTCGTTTTTCTTTTCTGTCCATTAATACGTAGTACTCGTCTGTAACACGTCACATTTTCAAAACTAATTGTCTTTTTCTTTGTCTATCTTCTTCACACTGCCATCTGATCACCCAACACTCAGAACCATATGATGCAATTGGGAACACCAAGAGTTCATAACCTCAGCTTTTGTCCTAAAGTAATGCTTCGGTCTTTCCAGATGTTATTGAGAGCAACTGTGGCGTTTTTTGCAAAATGGCAAATTCTTTCTTTTTATCTCTAGTGAATCATTATTGTATTAATTAAAACAGCTCCAAGATAATGAATCTTTCACATTTCCACAACATTCCGTTGATTGTACACGTACTCACCTCCATATCATCACAACACTGAAAACTATAATTAAAATCATGTGTAACCACGGCGGCTCAAACTGAACCTAGACGTTAAAAAAAAAAAATGTATGTATGTATACCACACATACACCACGACCACACACATATGTAGGTTTCATTAAGATATATATTTTATGCCACGAATCAGAACCACGCCCACACACACACACACAAGGGTCCTTACCTGGCAGGGAACGTTCACCTGCTTGCCTGCCTCGCCCGCTGGGTTGGGTAAGCCACCCAAGTCAGTGGCCGGTCCCCATAACCCGGGTGAATAGAGATGGTGACTCGATAAAAAACACCGGCGGAATGGCAACGGCAAACGCACCGATCTAAATTGCCAGAAAATCATGGAACGCTCATGATCGCCAACTCCTGCGGAACAGGACAACCTGAAAAAAAAAAAAAAAAAAAGTATTTAATGTACACCACACACACACACACACACACACAACACACACAACACCACAACACCAACACACACAATACTATATTATATATATATATATATATATTTGGAGGATACAAAATTCAAATCTTAGGTTACGCAGATGATATAGGTTTTGATTGCCAGTCAGTATCACTGAAGCTAACAACAACTACTAGATAAGTAGAAAGCAAGCGAAAAGCTGGCTTATTTCTTAATGCCAAGAAACTAAGATCATAATATTCCCAGATAACCGGCAATGAACAATGATGACCGATTTACAATCACGGAATGATTGTGGCAAATGTGAAAGAGTTCACTTATCTGGGCTGTTTTGACTAAATACTATGATTCACCGAGACAAAAGAGCATTACCATGCCAAAAGAGGGGGGGGGGGGGGGGGGGGGGGGAAACAATTGCTCTCCATAACATCTGGAAAGACCGAAGCATTACTTAATCGGAAAAGCTGAGGTTATTGAACTCATTAGTTTTCCCAATTAGCATCATATGGTTCTGAGTGTTGGTGTTGCAGATATAGACAAGAAAAAGATCAATAGTTTTGAAATGTGGTGTTACAGACGAGTACCGCGTATTAGCTAGGAGCAGAGAAGAAGAAACGAATGATTGAATGCGGGTGGTGGAAAATAAATTGTGGGGACCAGATGTTGGACATCTTGACAAGAGGAAATTAAAAGTTTTTGTCAGTAATGAGAATAAAAGTTTGAGAAAAACTTGCTGACAGGGATGGTGATAGGAAACTAGGAAGAGGCAACCGAAGACAAGCTGAGCGACAATATCAAGATATTTGCGGCTGTCGATGGTATAAGTGGAAAGAAAAAGCGTAGACGATTTAGTGGCGAAGGATGGTGGGGAGGTCCACGGCTGCTCAAACATGAGCATACCGTTATTGATTGATTGATATATATATATATATATATATATATATGTATGTAAGTGTGTGTTTATACACATATACACACACATATAACCTACGGTTAAAAAAAAAGCAAAAAAAAAAACAAAAAAAAAAACATATGTTGTTATTTTAGATACATATGTGCTGTTTGTGTGTGTGTGTGTGTGTGTTGTGGTGTGTGTGTGTTGTGTGTGTGTGTGTAACACCGCACTCTCCGTGGAAAGGAAACTGAGGACTGGGACCCTACCCGTACCCTCCAATATCATGCACAACATGAAAACTACAATTAAGATATCATGCTGTGACACAGCGCGGCTCAACATAAACCTACGTTAAAAAATAAATATGTACACACACACAACACAAACACATATATAATATGTGTGTGGTGTGTGTGTGTGTGGTGTGTGTGTGTGTGGTGTGTGTGTGTGTGTGTGTGTGTGTGTGTGTGTAGTGTGTGTGTGTGTGCATGTGCATGTGCACAAAATGACATATGTCATACACATAGAAATCATGTATAAAATATAATCACACATTATATACACTTCTGATAGTCAAGCCCATGCTACGGGAGTAAACCCTGGTGTAGTGAGGCAAGCCGTGGTGTGGCTGCACATAGTCCAGATAGAACGGGACCAACCTTGCGGGGGCTTATCCGTGTATCCCGTGGCTAAACTCCCCTTTTACGCAAGATACACCTAGCCAGTAGGTGAGAGGGTAACTTGGCGGCTCTTACCTCTAAATCCAAAAAGCATACTGGCACAAACAAAGCAATGGCCTGGTTTTTCGGCGGCGATCGGATCGCTCCAGAGCAGAGTGTGGCTAGAATTCCCGGGGGGAAGGAAATTTGGCCCAAAACCACCCCCTCCCTAAAAATTACCAAAAAAAAAAAAAGAAAAAAATCATTGGAAGCCCATGATCGTCAAGGCCGCGGTGGCCGAATGGTTAGAGCGTCGGAATCAACACTGTCACGACGGCAATCTGAGTTCGAGGGTTCGAGTCACCGACCGCCGCGTTGTTTCCTTTGGGCAAGGAACTTCACCTCGATTGGCCGCCTAGCCACTGGGTGGCCAAGCCAGCTCAAGTCAGTGCTGGTCCCAAGTCCGGATAAAATAAGAGAGAAATGATTACCAAAAAAGGAAAACCCCGGCACTCTCCGTGGAAAGGAACTGGGGACCTCCCACGTACTCACTCCAAGAGCATCACAACATGAAAACTGCAATTGAGTATCATGCTGTGACCACGGCGGCTCAGACATGAACCTACCGTTAAAAGAAGAAGAAGAGGTGGCCGAGCGGTTAGAGCATCGGACTCAAGATTGTCACGGCGGCAATCTGAGTTCGAGGGTTCGAGTCACCGGCTGGCGCGTTGTTCCCTTGGGCAAGGAACTTCACCTCGATTGCCCTCCTAGAATACGACATATCGCCTTGAGAAAGTCAAACGCAAGTGTCATAGGGGAAGTCACCGCCGTTAATTAGGAAGGGCATCCAATCAGGCAAGGGTGGCACTGCCATATATAACCTCTCAGTAGTGAATTGAGAGAGGCCTATGTCCTGCAGTGGAATGAATGGCTGTTAAAAAAAAAAATATATATATATATATATGTGTGTGTGTGTGTGTGTGTGTGTGCGTGTGCGTGTGCGTGTGC
>NC_051387.1:28424351-28431851 GCF_015228065.2 Penaeus monodon | reverse complement strand
CTTTTTCTTGTCTATCTTCTTCAGTACCCAAAACTCAGAACCATATGACGCAATTGGGAAAACTAATGAGTTCAAAACCCATTTTTGTTGAAAAGGAAATGTTTCGGTCTTTCCAGTGTTTTGAGTGCAATGTGGCTTTTTGGAAATGGTAATTTTTACACACACACAACAACACACACCACACACACGCACAGCTACACACGCACACCACACGCACACGCACCCACACGCACACGCAACGCACACGCACACGCACACGCACACGCACACGCACACGCACACGCACACGACACGCACCACACACACACACACACCCCCTAATATATATTTATTTTTTTTTTTTAACACCCCATTCATTCCCACTGCGGGAAAAGGGCCTCTCCATTCACTACGAAGGTTATATAGGCGTGCCCCCCTTTGCCTGTTTGGATCCCCTTTCCAAATTAAGGGCGGTGATTTCCCCCTATGAACTTGCTTTGACTTTCTAAAGGCGATAATGTCGTATTCTAGGGGGGCAATCGGGGTAAAGTTCCTTCCCCAAGGAACAACGCGCCAGCCGGTGATCGAACCCTCGAACTCAATTGCCGCCGTGACAATTTTGAGTCCGATGCTCTAACCCTCGGCCCCCCTCTTCTTCTTCTTTAACGGTGGTTCATGTCTGAGCCCCGTGGTCCACATGATACTAAATTGCAGTTTTCACTTGTGATCCCTTTGGATGAGAGTGGTAGGGTCCCCAGTTCCCTTTCCAGGAGATGGTTTTTTAATAAATATATATTAATATATATATATACCAATCATTTAACGGTGGTTTCATGTCGAGCCGCCGTGGTCACAGCATGATACTAAATTGCGTTTTCATGTTGTGATCTTTGGAGTGGTACGTGGTAGGGCCCCCCATTCCTTTCCACGGAGGTGCCGGGGTTCCTTTTTTTAGGTAATCTTCTCCTTATTTATCCGGACTTGGGCCCAAGCACTGACTTGAGCTGGTTTGGCCCCCAGGGGCTAGGCGGCCAATCGGGTGAGTTCCTTGCCCAAAGGAAAAAACGCGGGGTGGGTACCGAAACCCTCAAAACTCAGATTGCCGGGGTTGACAGTGTGATTCCGACGCTCTAACCATTCGGCCACCCGGCCTTGCGATCATGGGCTTCCATGATTTTTTTTGGGTAATTTAGAGGGGGGGTTTTCCCTTCCTTCCCCCCCGGGGTTTTTTTTTTTTTTTTTTTCGAGTCCCCTCTCTATTCCCCGGCATGACTTGGGCCTGACTTGGTCCCCAGGGGCTAGGCAGGAATCGGGTAAAGTTCCTTGCCTAAGGGAATCAGATTGCCGCGTGACAGTCTTGAGTCCGCGCTCTAACCATTCGGCCCCGCGGCCTTGACGATCATGGGCTTCCATGATTTTCTTGGAATTTTTAGAGGGGGTTTGCCATTCCCTTCCCCCGGTGTTTTTTTTTTTTTTTTTTTTTCCGATACCTCTCTATTTACCCGCACGACTTGGCCTGATTTGGGTCCCCCTGGCAGGCGGAAATCGGGGTGAATTTCCCTTTGCCTAAGGGAAACAACGCGGCGGTCGGGACTCGAACCCCGAACTCAGATTGCCGTCGGACAGTCTTGAGTCCGCGCTCAAAAACCATTGGGCCACCGGGGCCCCCATATATACATATTACATATATTTTTATGATTTTTTTGTTTAATCTCATATATATACATTTTTTTTTTTTTTTTTTTATCTACCTAAAATTTTTTTTTTTTTTTAAAGGGTGGGTTCATTTTTTGAGCGCCGGGGTCCAGCATGAATTTAAATTGTAGTTTTCCTGTTGTGATGCTCTTGGAGTGAGTACGTGGGTTATTTTTTTGGGTAATCTTTCTCCCCATTTTATCTGGGCTTGGGACCAGCACTGATTGGGACGGCTTGGTCACCCAGTGGCTAGGTAGGCATCAAAGTAAAAGACCTTCCCCGGGGAATAACGCGGGGCCGGGTGACTCGAACCCTCGAACTCAATTGCCGTCTTTCAGTCTTGAGTCTGACGTTTTAACCACTGGCCACCGGGCCCCTATCCCCTATTATATATATATTATTAAATATATATTATATACATATATATATATATATACATTCCTAAAAACACCCACACAGCTATATATTTTTCTTTAAAAATTATATATATATATATATATAATATTAATTATATATATAATATAATTATATTTTTTATATATATTTTTTTTTTTTTTTTTTTTTTACGGTGGGTTTCTTTTGAGCCCCGTGTCACAGCATGAATTTAAATTGTATTTTTTCATGTTGTGAGATATTGGAGTGAGTATGGGGTAGGTCCCCATTTCCCTTTTCCAGGAGGTCCGGTTTCCTTTTATATAAATAAACATTTGTGTGTTTCTGTCATACGGCAATCTGATTCGAGGGTTCGAGTTTACTGGCCGGCACTGTTCCCTTGGGCAGGAACTTCACCTCTATTGCCCCCCTAGCCAGGGGTAGGAAACCAGCCCAAGTCATCTGGCCCCAAAGCCGGAAAAAATAGAGAGAAGATTACCTAAAAGGTAACACCGGCACTCCCCGGGGGAAAGGAATTGGGGACCCTCCCCTCATCATCACAAAAATGGTAGCTCAGTTTTACGCCCTGGCCTCTCCCCCCTCCCTTTGCCCCCTCAACTCGATCTTGCGCTTTCCCTTTTCCCCTTTACCCCGAAAAAACCCGCAAATATCTTTTATGTTGTCGCTCATCTTGTCTTTTTTTGCCCTTCCCTCTGTTTCCATACCATCCCTGTCGAATTTTTCTAATACTTTTTAATTTTCATCACATGACCAAAAACTTTAAATTTCCCTTTTTTTCAAAGCCAAAAAGGGTCTTCACATTTTTTTTTTCTCAGCCCTTCATCATTCGTTTTTTTTTCTGTCCAGTTAATCTTTTTTACTCGGGTTTAACACCCCATTTCAAAACTATTGATCTTTTTCTTGTCTATCTTCTTAGCACCCCAAAACCCGAAACCCTATGATGCAATTGGGAAATAATGGTTCATAACCTCAGCTTTGTCCGAAAGTAATGCTTCGGTCTTTCCAGATGTTATTGAGAGCAAATGTGGCGTTTTTGGCAAAGCAATTTTTTCTTTTTATCTCTATGAAACTTATATTATTAAATTAAAAAAGCTCCCAAAATAAATGAACTCTTTCACATTTTTCCAACCATTTCCGTTGATTGAAAACGTATCCCCCAATATCATCACAAAATGAAAACATAATTAAAAATCATGCTGTAACCACGGCGGCTCAAAATGAACCTACCGTTAAAAAAAAAAAAAATGTATGTATGTTACACAACAAACACACACACACACACTATGTATGTTTTTTAAATTTTAAAAATATAATTTTATGCCACGATCAAGAAACACCCCACACACACAAACCCCACCCGACCTGGCCAGGGAAAAATTTACCTCGATTGCCTGCCTAGCCGCTGGGTGGGTAAAGCCACCCCCAAATCGGCCGGGGCCCCGAACGGGGTGAATAGAGATGGTGACTCGATAAAAACCCGGGGGAAGGCAAAAAGGCAAAACCACCCTCAAATGCCCAAAAAAAATCATGGAAATCCATGATGCCAACTCCTTGCGGGGCGGACACCGAAAAAAAAAAAAAAAAAAAAGTATTTATATGTACACACACAACAACACACCACACCACACACACCCCCACAACCCACACACACACACACCCATATATATATTATTAAAATATATATTTTATTGGAGGATACAAAATACAATCTGAGGTACGCAGATGATATAGTTTTTTATTGCCAGCGTATCACTGAACTACAACCTATAATAAAGTTAGAGAAGAAGCGAAAAGGGTGGGCTTATTTTTTAAGCCAGAAAACTAAGACATGAAGATTAAAAATAACGGCAAGAACAAAGATGAACATGTTACAATCAATGGAATGATTTGGAAAATGTGAAAGAGTTCCTTATCTTGGAGCTTTTTAAAATACATATGATTTACCGGAGATAAAAAAAAGAATTACCCTTGCCAAAGCGCCACAATTGCTCTCAATAAAACCTTTTAAAGACCCCAAGCTTACCTTACGGGCGCTGAGGGTTTTGAAACTCATTAGTTTTCCCCAATTGCATCTATGGTTTTTGAGTGTTGGGTGTTGAAGTAATAGACAAGAAAAAGATCAAAAGTTTTTAAAGGGGTGTTACAGACAGTACTGGTATTAGCTGGACAGAGAAAAAGACGAATGATGAAGTGCTAGAAAATAAATTGTGGGGACCGACGTTGGGGTCTTGAAAAAAAAGGGAAATAAAGTTTATTGGTCATTAATAAAATAAAAATATTGAGAAAATTTTCTGAAGGATGGTGAAGGAAAAAAGGAAGAGGCAAACCGAAGACAAGACTAGCGACAATTCAAGTTTTGCGGGCTTCGATGGTATAAGTGGGAAAAAAAGCGAAAATCGAGTTTAGTGCGAAGGGTGGTGGAGAGGTCCACGGTGCCAAACAGGCATCCCTTATTGATTTTTGATATTATATATTTTATATATATATGTTGTAAGTGTGTGTTTATCACATATCACACACATATAAACCTACGGTTAAAAAAAAAAACAAAAAAAAAAAACATATGTGTATATTTATATATACATATGTGTGTTTGTTGTGTGTGTGTGTTTGTGTGTGTGTGTGTGTGGTGTGTGTGTGTGGTAACACCGGCACCTCCGTGGAAAGGGAATGGGAAATGGGGACCCTACCACGTACTCACTCCAATATCATCCAACTGAAACTCAATTGATATCAGCTGTGACCACGGCGGCTCAAACTAAAACCCACCGTTAAAAAAAAAAATATTACACACCACACACACACAATATAATTGTGTGTGTGTGTGTGTGTGTGGTGTGTGGTGTGTGGTGTGTGTGTGTTGTGTGTGGTGTGTGTGTGTTGTGTGTGTGTGCATGTGCATGTGCACAAAAAAGAAAATATGCTACACATAAAATCAAATGTATAAAAAAAAATCACAATATATACACTTCTGTAGTCAAGCCATCTAACGGGAGTAAACCGGTGTAGTGAGCAAGCCGTGTGTGGGTGCACAAAGTCCAGATTAGACGGGACCAACCTTGCTGGAGGGCTTTATCCGTGGTATCCCGGCTAAACTCCCCCTTTTACCAAGATACACCTAAGCCAGTAGGTGAGAGGTAACTTGGCGACTTACCTCTAAATCAAAAAAAACATGACTGCACAAACAAAGCAATGGCCTGGTTTCGGCGGCGATCAGGATCGCTCCAGAGCAGAGTGTGCTAAGAATTCCCGGTTAACAACAGGCCACCCCACGTTGATGAACCTTTGCACATATAATTTAAGGACAATGAGAAATGTATCTGACTTACTAGCATTACTTGAGGAACTCTCTTTCATTAAATGGGAAGAACTGCGAAGAACAGAAGATACTAAATGATGGACACGTGCTCTATTGGAGAGGTAAACCCCGGGGTAGCGAGCAGGAATTAGGGGTAGGTTTCATAGGTCACAAACGTTTAGAAAAGAATATCGTGGAATTCTATAGTATAAGTGAAAGAGTGGCTTCAAAACAATAAAACTAAACAATAGGTACACCTTAAAGATTGTTCAAGTCTATACTCCAACCTGCAGCCACAGTGATGAAGAAATAGAGAGCTTCTATGAAGATGTTTATCTAGCTAGCAAGAGAGTAAAAACTCATTTCACAATAATTATGGGAGATTTAATGCCAAAAAAGGTAAAAAGACAGAAGGAGAATCCGTAGTACGGAATCACCGAATAGGTACTAGGAATTGAGAGGGGACAAGTGCTAATCAACTTTGCGGAGGCTCGATCACTCAAAAATCGTGAATACATTCTTCAAAAAAGACTAGATTGACTTCATAATTTCAAATAGGCGTGATATAGTAAAAAATGTGGATATTATTAATAAAGTAAATGTTGGCAGCGACCATAGAATGGTCAGAGGCCAAATTAAATTACACCTCAGAGGGGAAAGGAGTAACTCATACAAAAACCGCGGCCAAATTTGTCTAACCTGAAAACCAGAGCAGCAGAATTTAACATTAACATCCAAAAACAGATATTCACTTCTCAGCAATGAAGATCTTAACATTAACCAAATAAACAAACAGTTCAATGACATAATAAAGAAAGTGGCACTTGAAGTAGGCGGTAAGAACGTCAAGCAAAGCTCCAGCAAGTTCTCGGTAGAAACTAAAGAGCTTATGCAAAAACGTAGGGTCATGAAAATATTGTCAATCAGGGACAAGATAGAATTAGCCGAACTAACAAAGACTAAAAATAAAAAGAAGAGGGAAGATGTACGGAAATTCAATACTCATATAGTTCATGATATATACATCATGTACTAGCATGAAAACAGTTAAAAGGAGACTCGAGATAGGGAGAAATCAATTGTACACAATAAAGAAACCAGATGGAGAAGTTACATATAATAAGAATGAACTCATAAGAGTAGTGGAAGACTTTTACAGGGATCTATACAACTCAAATGACCAGCCACAGATAGAAGCGAAAGCAGTAACCAGAGACAATAAAAGAAATAAAAAGAGCGCTTAAAGGCATGAAAAGGCCGCGGTGGCCGAGTGGTTAGAGCATCGGACTCAAGACTGGCACGACGGCAATCTGAGTTCGAGGGTTCGAGTCACCGGCCGGCGCGTTGTTCCCTTGGGCAAGGAACTTCACCTCGATTGCCTACCTAGCCACTGGGTGGGCAGGCCAGCCCAAGTCAGTGACGGTCCCAGAACTGGGTAAATAGAGATGGTGACTCGATAAAAACACCGGGCGGAAGGCAACGGCAAACCACCGCTCTAAATTGCCAAGAAACTCATGGAAAATCCATGATCGCCAATGTCCTTGTAGGACAGGGCACTTGAAAAAAAAAAAAAAAAAAGGCATGAAGAGAGGGAAAACACCAGGGGAAGACGGAATTACTATAGACATTATAATAGATGTAGGAGAAATTGCAACAGTGAAACTAGCCAATCTTTTTAACAAATGCCTTATCAACAGGAAAACTCCCAAAGTCTGGAAAAATGCAACAATTATTTTGATACATAAAAAAGGGGACAGAAAGGATCTAAAAGACTAACGACCAATAAGCATCATTTCCGTTACTTACAAGCTATTCACAAAAGGCATCACAAACTCTTATATCTGACAGTGTGGATCCTAACCAGCCTAGAGAACAGGCAAGCTTCCGCACTGGTTTCTTAACAACATCCAAATCATCTAAATAAGAGAAAAAAATAAATGAATATAGGAAACCCCTGTGTATGGCATTCATCGATTACGAAAACGGCATTTGAAAAAATACCAATTAAAAAAGGTGTTAGACAGGGAGATACTATCTCACCAAACCTGTTTACAGCTTGTCTTGTGGAAATATTTTAAAAACTAGGATGGAACGGAAAGGGTGTCAAAATAGGAGATGAATACGTAAACAATCCA
>NC_051387.1:28411851-28419351 GCF_015228065.2 Penaeus monodon | reverse complement strand
GCTACTAATTTAATATATATAATATATATAGATATACTTATATTATAATATGAAGTAATATACATATACATTATATATATATATTAATGTTTATATCCTATCCCTATCTTCTATCCCTTTTCCTTATCTATATTAATTATATTAATTATATTATATACTATTTATAATATTATATATATATATAATCTTATAATAATTTATTAGTATATAATATATATAAACTAAATATATAATGTGTGTGGGTGCCCATGTTTATGAAAGTAAGGTTTCAAAACTAATATTGGAAAAAGTAAATAGTTCCCCCCCCCTGGCCATATCGAAATTAATACAATATTAAAGTTACAACTGGCCCTCTTTACCAGCCGCCAGCAATTAAGAAGCCCTGGGGGAAAGGCCAGTGAGGGCAAAAGGGTCTTTTTATCGCCAGACAGATGATTTTAATTTTGTTTTATGAATGGTGGAAAAGAAGGGGACTACCAAAAACCGTAAGGGAGAAAATTCCGATGCCCCCATAAAAGAACGGGAAGGGATTCCCTCTGTACAGGATGGCCCTTGTATTCCCTGATAATAAAGTGCTTCCATGTATCTGTCCCTCCCTCTATACTTTTACCACATGTTTGTTTTCTTGGAAGCCGTGTTGGTTCCCCTTTAAATTTGTGTGGGGGTGTGTAGGAAATGAAATATACCATATGTATAATCCAAACTTATAATGAAAAAAATTAGTACAATACGATGAAATAGCAATAATAAATATAAAATTGTGGTTTTTTTAAATAGATAAGGGTTATGTTATATATATTATAATTACCTATTTTCTTTTCAACGGTAAGAATTCCGCCGTGGTGGTCACACCAAGCCATAATGGGTTTTGAAATTTTCTCCAAATGTTTGTGGATGGCCTCTTGGAATGGAAGTGACGTTGGTTCAGGGGTCCAGTTTTTCCTTTCCTCCACGGAGAGTGCCAGGTGTTTTAACCCTTGTCTAATGGAATAATCTTTTCCCTCTATTTTTTATCCGGGCTTTTGGGAACCAGCCACTGACTTTTGGGGGCCGTGGCTTGCCCATCCGAGTTTCCCGCTTAGGTTAGGCCAATCGGGGGGGGGGAAGGGGGGGGGGGAGGTGAGTTCCTTTTCCCCAAGGGGGAACACGCGCCCCGCCCCGTTTGAAACTCCCGGAAAAACCCTCCGAAACCTTTCCTCCCAGATTGGCCCGTCCGAGGGACTTGACCGTTTCCCCCCCCCCCATTGGAGTCACTTGATGGCCTCTAACCCACCCTCGGCTTAACCTGCGCCCCCTCCAGTAAATACATAGATATATAAATAGATAATAAATATATTACTAAAATATATATAATAATATATATATAATATATAATAAATAATATTGATATATTCACATGGTTGGGAATGGAAACCACTTTTACCATTTTGAGACTAAAGGTTAGAAAAAACCCCACAATGCCAAAAACTAGATTTTACTGAAAAATGAGACTAACATTTTCCAAAAATGTTGTGGTGTGGGTTTGTGTGGGGTTTTGTGTCCCTTGTTATTTTTTTGTTGTGGTGTGGGGGTGTGAGGGTTGGGAAGGTGGTTGGGTGGGGTGTGTTTTGTGTTTTATACTATATATAATAATATAAATATAGATATAATAGTATAATACCCCATATTAATATATATTTGTTTTTTGTTTTTTTAATTGGTGTATAGATTATATCAGATTAGAATTTTTAAATTAAAATGAATAGAATTGAAATATGATTGGTAGAAATTGAACAAGAGTACCACAACACAACACCACACACCACCTCACAACACACACACACACAACACAACAACACACCCCCCACCACCAACACACAACAAAACAACCAAAAAAATATTATAAATATATTTTAATATAATTATAATATATTTAAAATATATAAAATTTTAATATATATTTATTTTATATATATATATATAAATTTATTTTTGTATGTGTATATATAATATATTAATGGTAAAATTATAAATTAAAATAAATATATTTTTTATAAATAATTAAAAATAAAATATTTTTATTATATATAATTTAAATTTAAATATAAAAATTAATATATATAAAAATATTTTTTTATTAAAAAAATTTTTAATTTTAAAATTTTTTAATATTATTTTTATATATAAGGGGATGTTTATTGTTGTATGAAAATAATTTTTACAACCAAAATAATGGTATGACCCCTTTTGGTTTTCCCCATTTAACCCTATTTTCAATACTTAAATATATAATTTATATTAATATATTAATTTATTTATAAATAATAATTTAATTAAAAATTTATAATTATATATTTATTTATATATATATATAAATAATATAAATAATAATAAAATTTACAAAATATACCAATTACAAAATTAATTTTTTTCCTATGTATATTGCCCATGGGGTTTTGGGGGTGGGGGGGGTGGGGTTGTTGTGTGGGGGGGGTGGTGTTTGGGGGTTGGTGTGTGGGGGTTTTTGGGGGGGTTTTGGGGGGTTTTTTTTTGGGGTGTTGGGTTGTTTTGGGGGGTTTAATTTTTAAAATTTGATATATTTATTTTTTTATTTTAATATATTAAAATTGTTAAAATATTACCCTAAAATAATACTTTTTAAAATTAATATAATATAATTTATATATTATTTTTATTTAATAAATTATTAAATTTTAATTTTAAATTATATTTAAAATATATATTATAATATTATGGTTTTTTTTTTAACTTTTAAAATATTAAATTTTTATTTTATATTACCCTAATTAATTAATATATTTATTTTTTTTTCTTTTAACAAATATTTTATTTAATATATTAAAAACATTTAAAATATTATATTTTTGTACAATTTTTTTTTTTTTTTTTTTTAACGGTGGGTTTTCCTTTTTTTTAGCCGGGGCCCCCCCGGTCACAGCATGATACTTTTTTGTAGTTTTTTTCAGTTTGGGTTTATGAATATTTAATTATATATTAAAAAAAAATATTTTTGGGCAAAATTAATTTTATTTTTACATTTAAGGGATTTGTTTTAAAATTAATATAAATTTAAAAAATATAAAAATATATATAAAATAATAAAATATATTAAAAAAATAATATTTTATTATATTATTATTTTTGGGGGGGGGTTTTGGGTTTTTGGTGGTTTTTGGGGGGGGTTGGGGGGGGTGGGGGGTTTTTTGGGGGTTTGGGGGGTTGTGGTGTATTAATTTATTTTTTTTTTTATATTTTTATATAAGAATATATAGGGGTTAATTTTTCCCTATTAATTTATTTACTTTCCCTTTTAACGGTAGGTTTTATGTCTGAAGCCCGCCGGGGGTCATAGCATGAAAAACTTAATTTTTGGGAGTTTTTTCATTTTTTGTAGCCCCCTTGGAAGGGTACGTGGGGGGAGGGTCCCCCCAGTTTTTTTTTTTTTCCAGAAGGGGGGGGGGGTTTTTTCCTTTTTTTTTAGGTAATCATGCTTCTCCCCTTTTTTCCGGGGCTTTTGGGCCAAGCACTTTTTAACTTGGGACAAGCCTTTTTTCCTTTCCCCAAAACCACCCCTGGGCTAGGTAGGCCCAAACAAAAAGGTTTTAAAAATTTTTTTGTTCAGGGAAAAAGGGGGGGTTCGGGGGATAAAACCCCCCCAAAAAAATTTTTGGGGGGAAAATGGGGGTGGTTTTTAAAATTGCGCTCCTAAAAAATTTTGGAAAAGGGGGAAAACCCCCTTAAAAATATGGGTTCCCCTTAAAATTTTTTTTTAACAATTTTTGGGGGTTTTTTGCCCCTTACCCCCCCCCCGGTTTTTTTTTTTTATTTAATACCATTTCCCATTTAAAGGACTACCCCACCCCCAATCAAACCCCCAAAGGAAAAAAAAACCCTGGCCCAAAAGGGGGGGGGCCCCCGGCCCCCGGGGTTACTAAAAACCCCCCGAAAAAAAAAGGGGGGGAAAAAACCCCCCCCCCCCCTTTTAAGTCCCCGCCCCTAAATTTCGCCCCCCCCCGGGGCCCCCCCAAAAAATTTTTAAAAAAAAATTTTAAATTTAAAAAAAATTTTTTTAAAATTAAATATTTAAAGTTTAAAATTTTTTTAAAACAAAAAATTTTTTTGGTAAAAGGTTTTTAAAAAAAAAAATATTTTTTAAAAGTAAACAGTTTTTTTTTCCTTTTGGGGGGGAAACTGGAGGTCCCCCCCCCCCCCCTTTTTCCCCAAAAAGGGAAAAACCGGGGTTTTTTAAAATTTAAACCTTCCTTTTTTATTTTTTTATCCCCCTTTTACCAAAATTTATTTTTTTTTTTTTTTAAAATTTTATTTTAAAATAAATTTAAATTTTTTTTTTTAAAAAAACCCCCGGGGCCCCCGGCCGGGGGACTCAAGTAAATTTTCCCCCGTTTAAAAAAAAAGGGGGGGGCCCCAGGGCCCCCCCGGGGGGCCCCTTTTTCCCTGGCCCAAAGGGGCCCCTTATTCATTTTTTTTTTTTTTACGGGGGGGTTTTTTTTTTTTAAAGGTTTTTTTCTTCCCGGGGGGCCCAAAAAAAAACCCCCGGTTTTTTATGTTTTTTTTTAAAAAAATTGGAAGTGGAAATCGGGGGTTTTAAAAGGCGGTCCAAAAATTAAAAAATTTAAAATAAAAAACCTTCTAGAGGCCATCGGGGCCCCCCAAGACCCGTCCCCGACCGGCAATTCTGAAATTTTTGAAGGGGGGGTTTGAGTCCCCACGGCCGGCGCGTTTTTTCCCCTTGGGGGCAAGAAAAAAAAATTCCCCTCGATTGCCTACCCAGCCCCGGGGGGTTGGGCCAAAGCCAACCAAAAACCAGGTGGCCCCCCCCGCCCCCGGATAAAAAAAAAGGGGAAATGATTTGTCCCCCAGAAGGTAAAACCCGGCCCCTCTCCATGGAAGGAAAAAAGGAGGACACCAAACCCCCACCCACTCCAAGAGCCCAATCAAAAAAACTGAAAAAAATACAATTAAAATATATACTGTGAAACCCCTACCGTAAAAAAAAAATTTTTATTAAAATTTAAAAATTTCAAATTTTTAAAAATTATATTAATTATTTAAATAATTATAATATTAATAATTTATATTTTTTATTATATAATATTTTTATAATAAATTTTAAATTTTATAAAAATATGGGGGGCCCCCCCCGGGGGGGGGGAAGGTTTTTGAGGGGTCCCGGACTCAAGGGGGGGTACGAACCCCCACAAACCCGAGTTTTTTAGGGTTCGAGTCCCCCCCCGGGGCCCGGGGCCTTTTTTTCCCTTTTTGGCAAGGGGAACTTTTTACCCCTTTTCCCCCCCCCCTAGCCCCCCTGGGTTGGGCCCA
This sequence comes from Penaeus monodon, assembly GCF_015228065.2. Classification (NCBI taxonomy): domain Eukaryota; kingdom Metazoa; phylum Arthropoda; class Malacostraca; order Decapoda; family Penaeidae; genus Penaeus; species Penaeus monodon. Next base: position 28,414,011 of record NC_051387.1, on the reverse strand, counting down.
AAATTTAGTGGCCCCGGGGAAATAGAAAAAAGGGATTTGATAAAAAACCCGGGGGGGGGGAAGGTAAAAAGGAAACCCCCCCGTTTTAAAATTTTCAAAAAAAAAAAATTTGGACCCCCTGAAAACCGGGGCCCCCCCCGGGGCCGGGGGTGGCCAATGGGTTTTAAGGCGTCGGAAAAACAACCCCCCTGTCCCCCCCCCCCGGCCCAATCTGAAAAATTTGAGGGTTTTCGAGTCCCCAGCCGCCCGGGGGTTTGTTTCCCCCCGAAAAACAAGAAAAATTTCCCCCAAAATTGATTTGGCCACCTAGCCACTGGGTGGGGGCCCCTTTTTTGGCAAAAATTGGGTTGTTTCCCCCCAAATTTAAAAGGTTGGGGCCCCCAAGCCCCCCGGGAAAAAAAAAGAGAGCTGATACCTAAAAAAAAAAAAAGGTAAAACCCCAACCCCGGGCCCCCTCCGTGGGAAAGGAAAAAGGGGGGGGCCCCCTACCCCAAAGTACTCCCACTCCAAAAGCATCCCCAACATGAAAAACTACAAAATTGTTTAAATGCATGGGGCCAAAAGGGGGGCCCTTCAAACCCTGAAAAACCCCTACCGTTAAAAAAGAAGAAAGATATTACCAAAAAAAAATGTTTTATAAAACCCCATATATTTTCAAAAATATAAACAATTAAAGTAAATAATATAATTTATTACACCCACCCCACAAACCACACACCCACAAACCCCCCCCCACACCACACCCACCACACACCAAAAATATATAAAAATATAAATTTTTTTAAATTTTTTTTTTTAAATTTTTTAAAAAAATTTAATAATTTTTATTTTAAAATTTTTTAAAAAATAAAAAAATTTAAAAAATATATTAAAAAATATTAATTTAAATTTAAATTAATTTATAAAAAGAACCCCCAAAAAAAAAAAAACAAACCCCAAAAAAAAGAAAAAAACAAACCAAAATAAAAATAAAAAAATTTTTATTTTTTAAATTTTTTTATATTTTAATTTTTTTTTAATTTAATTTTAAAAAAAATTATTAAATTTTAAAATTAAAAAATAATTAATTTATAATAATATAAATTTAAAAATTTATATATTATAAAAATTTTTAAATATTAATAAAATATAATTTTAAAATTTAAAAAATAAAATAAATTTTATATTTTAAATAAAAATTTCCCCTTAAAAAATTTAAAATTAATTTTAATTTTTAATAAAATATAATTTTGGTGTGGGGTTTTTTTTTTTTTTTTTTTTTTTTTTTTTTGTTTAAATTTTTTTTTTTTTTGTTTTAAAATCCCCCCCCAAAAAAATTTTATTTAATTTTTATCCTTTTAATAAAACATAAATTAAAAATTTTAAATTTAAAAAATAATTTTGGGGTTTTTTTTTTTTTTTTTTTAAAAAAAAAAAAAAAAAAGGGGGGGGAAAAAAAAAAAACCCATTTTTTTAAAAATTTCCCCCAAAAATTTTTTAAAAAATTTTTTTTTTTTTTTTTCCCCACCAAATTTTTAAAAAAAAATAAAAGTGTTTTTTAAAATTAAAAAAAAAAAATTTTAAAAAAAAAAAAAAAAAAAAAAAATTTTTAAATTTTAAAACTTTGGGGGGGGGGGGTTCCAATGGGGGGGGCAAAAGACTCCCCAAGGGGGGGGGTTTTTAAAAAATCCAAAAAACCCTCGGGGGGGGCTGACCCAAACCCCCTCCCCTTTTTTAGGGTTTTCCACCCCCCGGGCCGGCCCGGGGTTTGGGTTTTCCTTTGGGGAAAAAAGGAAAAAAATTAAATCAATTGGGCCCCCTATTTCGTCTGGGGAAAACCCCCAATTTTATCTGGCCCCACCCAAAAAAAATAGAAAAAGAAATTTTTTTTAGGAAAAAAAAAAAATTTCTTTTGGAAAAAAAAATAAATAAAAGAAAAAATAAAAAGATAAAAAAAAAAAAAAATCACTTTTTTTGTTTTTAAAAATTTTATTTTAAAAAAAATAAAAATAGAAATTTAAATAAATTATATAAAAAAAAAAATACCACAAAATTTTTCCACAAGAAAACAAAAAAAAAAAAAAAAATTTTAAACAAAAAACCAAAAAAAAACAAAAAAACCCCAAAAAAAAAAAATAAAAAACCAAAAACAAAACCCCCCCTTTTTTTTCAAATTACACC
>NC_051387.1:28388543-28391043 GCF_015228065.2 Penaeus monodon | reverse complement strand
TATATATATATATATATATATATATATGCACACACACACACACACACACACACACATCGTCCTGAAGATTGGTTGGTTCTTCAGGTAACCACACGCTACCATATCCGTCTTTAAAGAGCTTCGACATGATTGTCAGGATGCATATCAAACTATCTATCTATCTATCTATCTATCTATCTATCTCTCTCTATATACACACACACACACACACACACACACACACACACACACATATATATATATATATATATATATATATATATATACATATATAAATATATAAATATATATCTAAGTATATATATATAAGTATATATATACATAAGTATATGAATATATAAGTTTATACACACACATATCTATTTATCTATATCTATCTATCTATCTATCTATCTATCTATCTATCTATCTATCTATCTATCTATCTATCTATCTATCTATCTATCTATCTATCTATCCATCTATCTATCTATCTATCTATCTATCTATCTATCTATATATATATGTGTGTGTGTGTGTGTGTGTGTGTGTGTGTGTGTGTGTGTGTTTAAATATATATAAATGGGAAGAGTATTTGGCAATGAGTAAGAGAGGTGTCGTGGTTAGGTCAGTGATAATAAGTGCTAAAAATTACGAGTGAGAAGTTATCTGTCATAGTGCTACATAAGAGAAAGATTTGTGAATACATAGAGTTTATATTCCAACCAAAATAGAAATAATAATTCATTCAAATGTCTCACATGTCTCACAGGAATGGCCGGTGTTACCATCCACTGGCGGCGACGGAACCGAACGCAGGTCAGCAAGATTGCTAGAAGAGATCGCTACTGCTGCACCACACAGCATACTAGATTCCATTACCGTGCTAAATAAGTTCGTAAGGTCCCAAAGCTCATCGAAAGTGACACAGTATATAGAAATAGAGGTAAAAAAGATAATAATCACCCCACCAGAGAAAGAAATTACGAAATCGTTAGAAAATGACAAGCATCACTTCCCCCACACCCACAGGACACTGAGTAGCCCTCAAGTACATTTGCTAATGAATAGCCAAACCGCCAGTAAGCATGGTTACCATAAAGCGACAAATATAATCAGCCACTCGACAGAAGATCTGCCAGATAAGCTATGCATTAACAAGGCGTAGTTCATGCGATGGCACCTCAATCGAGTGCCAGACCTTTAAGGAATGCGACACTCTCTGAAAAACTGCCAGATACAATATTATCTTTCTAACTTCCTCTAACCCCAAACCCCATCCTTACCCATTCCATCATTGTCCTAAATCCTCCTCCACATCACCAGCCTCCTTCCCTGAACCCCACTGCTGCAAGCCTAAAATTTATGCACATTATAATTCATGGGCTCGTTATAATGGAGTGCGTATATGCGGTCATGCAGATGCTGTACAAACGTTTGTGCATGAGTATGAGTGCGTATGCATGGAAGTGTGCAGGTGTACGAGTGTTTGTGTGTCTGTGAAGTTAGAAGACTAGGTGAAGAACGGAAGGTACTAAATGATGGACACGTACTCTGTTGGAGATTACCTCTCCAATAGAGTACGTGTCCATCATTTAGTACCCTCCATTCTTCACCTAGTCTTCTAACTTCACAGACACACAAACACTCCAGGGTAGCAAACAGGAATTAGGGGTAGGTTTCTTAGTTTAAAAAAAAAAACGTTAAGAAAAGAAAATAATAGAATTCTATAGTATAAGCGAAAGAGTGGCTTCAGTAACAATAAGACCAAACATTATTTACAACTTAAATATTGTTCAAGTCTATGCTTAAACCTGCAGCCACAGTGTTGAAGAAATAGAGAACTTCTATGAAGATGTCCATTTAGCCAGTGAGATAGTGAAAAATACTAGAGCAGAAGTGGACATGGAAGTCGCCACCTGACATTAAAAACGAAACTGATTTCATAATTTCAAAACTGTTTATAGTAAAAAAATTGGAAGTTACTAATAAAGTAAATGTTGGCAGCGACCATAGAATGGTCTAAGGCCAAATTAAATTATACCTCAGAAGGGAAAGGAACAAACTCATATGAAAACCGCAGCCAAATTTTGCAAACTTGAAGACCAGAGCGACAGAATTTAACCTTAACACCCAAAAACAATATTCACTCTTCAGTGATGAAGATCTCAACATTGACCAAATTAACAAACAGTTCAATGACATAATAAATGAAGCTGCACTTGAAGTAGGCAGTAAGAACGTCAAAGCCCCAGCAAGCTCTCGGTAGAAACTAAACAGCTTATACAAAACCATAGGGTCATGAAAGTATTGTCAAACATAGACAGAACAGAATTAGCTGAACTAAAATAGACTATAATTAAAAGGAAAAGAGATGTATGGAAATTCAATACTCATGCCAGACCACATAGACTATAATTACCAAATAGACTATAATTAAAAGGAAAAGAGATGTGTGGAAATTCAATACTCATGCCAGACCACATCCACATGTTCACCCAGATAAGAGAAAAATAAACGA
>NC_051387.1:28373543-28376043 GCF_015228065.2 Penaeus monodon | reverse complement strand
CCTCTTGAAGTCACTTGCATGTTTTGGGTAATTCCCAAGTGATCGTTTGTGTAGTAGATACCCATAAGGATTTTCATGAGTGCCCATCACAGATACGCAGAAAAGAGCAGGTTATTTATAGATTTTTCTGGCTCTGTTCACTTCATTGTATGGCATTTTGGGTATAGGATCCCCCAGTCGATGAATTCTAACATGTATAGCTAGACATGGCTACCTCGGCAGTTCAGATTTTCTGACCCCGAGAAGATTTGCTTGGAAAAAAGTTGGCAAATATTTTTTTCACGTCACCATTCATTAATGTGTACATTCTGTCGCATATAATTAAATGTTGAATTTAATGTGGTAGTTGAAATTAATTTTTAGGTAGCATTGCTAATTTACCTCAGTTTTGTTAAATTTGAACATTAATATTTGTGTTTGTGATTCATTCTCTGTGTGAGGTCACTCCCACTTTCGCTCACACACATGCACACACACACTTACTCACTCACTCATCCACGCAGAACTAAAGACACTGAAACCTTTTCATTAGTAGGGTTTGTTGCTGTTGTAGTGCTGGCATAAAGATCTATGATGTATCTCTTTAGCCTGCAATTTTGTCAGTTGTAACGAGTAACTCGTACATTTATTTCTTCTCTGTGTGACGACAATTGGTTCAAGTAAATCCTTGCGGATTGCCATTGTCATTTCCCTTATCGACTCTCATATCTATCAGAGACGGTTGATAGTTCAAGCCAGGTCCATGCGGATTGCTACTGATGTCTCCCTCTCCTATTTTTCTTTATCTTGTGAAAATAAAACACAAAACGAAAAAAAAGATGAAATATATTAAAATCACACATTAAAATCCGCAAATTTATATAAATAAACGGCTAGTGGTACTTAACACCCCCTCTTCTCTATTGCCTTTCTTTTTCTCTTGCTTTCTGGCTCTTACATGTATGATCTGGTTCCCCGACTATATATTCCAGTAGGACCGACGATAACCGACACGGCATCGAAGGAGGATCCTGCTGCAGAACTGGTCACCTTAGGATGCTGTGGGAAGGACATCATCGGAAGATCGCCATAGGCCTGTGGACCAGGATGTTTGTCAGAGCAGGTGTTAAGCTGTCCTATGATGTAGTGGACGGGCGCTGCCTGTCGAGACGCCCGTTGATCCAGCAAAGAACCAAGGAACTCGCCAGCGCAGGTACCAGTCACCAAGAAGGACCTGGACGGGATCTGTAAGGACGTGTGGACGAGGACGCCGCCGAGTTAAGCCTGGATGAGGACTACGAGGAAGTCTAGACAAATCCGAAGTCAAGGATGACCAGTGCGAGACTTTCGAGGACACCGAGGACGGACAGATTACACCGAGGACCAGGAAGAACAGGATGACAGGGACGAGCAGCCATGAAGATGCACCAGGACAACGCACGCGAAAACGAGATGACCAGCCAAGTTAGGTCACCCTCGAGGCAGATGTAAGGCACCTTGAGGGCGAGGCACGAGTAGGTGGCCGAGCAATATAACATATACATAAGTCTACTTCTGTTACCAATAGACCACGTGGCTATTTACCACGTGGCTCCAAATTCCAAATAAGAACCATTCACTCAGTGAGGGCATAGATGACCTGACAGTTCGTGTTCAGCGTCCGGCATGGTAAGGTGGGCCTAGCCCTCCCCCTCCGGGCGTATTGACCTGACACGTGACCCAGCTTAGACATCTCGTGTGTTCCTATGCTGTGTGGTACTCTTAGCAATAAAGAGTTATGCCATTATACCAGTATCACTACCCCTGCAAAGCCACTGTACCAGAGTACTCATAGACTCTTACACATATATATATACACATTAATATGTACATATATTTATACATACACAAATATTTAATTGTGTATTATGTATCATTATTATTATCTATATATTTCTTGTTGCATCTGTCGATTTTGACTGACCATGCATCTGGTCTTTAAAGCTGGAACAATGTTGATGCTGGAACAATGTTTCCCACATCAGTCGCTATACACCAATTGTTTTGTGTCGTCGCTTCACAGTGGCGTTGGAATATTCCCTCTAGGCAAATGTGATATGAAACACAAGCTGTTGCCCCTTCTCCACATCATGTAAGATATGGATGTAATCCAAGGGTAAGAGCCCATGCATCTTGGCACCAGTGGTGTCACAGGAGTTGCCAAAATGAAGCCAACCATCAACCATGAACTCCCTTAGGGCTCCAACTCCGGATTTCATCTCAGGTTTGACTCATTCTAGTATCATGTTGGCGTAGAGTGACTATGGGAGAATTGTTCCAACACCAACTTATCGAACATTACTCTTCAAAACACAGATAATGCAAATAATATATATATATATATATATATATATATATATATATATATATATATATATATATATATATATACATATATATATATATATATATATATATATATATATATATATATATATATATATATATATTCATACTTATTTATCTATGCATATATACATAC
>NC_051387.1:28351043-28368543 GCF_015228065.2 Penaeus monodon | reverse complement strand
ACTCAACACAACCACGTTCTGGTAACACTGCCAGCCAGCATCATCGCGCCGTGATCCGCCTCCGGACTTCTGCCGCACGCTTTCGGGCTTTCTCCGCCCACACCCAGTCTCTTGTGCCCTTCCCCTCTTTTTTTCCACTTGTCCTAGCTTTTATCTCTCTCTCCCCCAATCACCCATTCTCTCCCTTCTTTTCCTTTTCTTTCCTCTTTTCCCCCTTTTTCCCCCTTCTCCTCTTTTCCCCCTCTCTCTCTTCCCCCCCTTTTCTCTTCCTTTCTCTCTCTCCTCTCTCCTCTTCTCCTCCTCTCACTCTCTCTCTCTCTCTTCTCTCTCCTCTCTCTCTCTCTCTCCCTCCCCACTCTCTTTTTAAAGATTACATAATAAATTATCGAAGGTCGAATTAAAGTAGGCAATGGTTTCGAAGGGCTAAAAGGGGACACAGTCAGCTGCAAGCTTTTATATTATAATGGTGAAAAAACAGTGACTGAGCGATTTTCAGAGCATTTTACTCCCCTAGTGGACGTCCCATAGTATCAAAAAAAACATTAAAAAGTCTCAGAAGGAAAAGGGGAAAGTGTAACGAAATGGAGCATTCAGACAAAAAATTTTATAAGAGTGAAGTCGAAAGGACCATAAAAAAAGGATAACCCCACGAGCAAAGGGTAACAATAGGACTGAAAAGGGAACCTTGGTAGGCCGGAGAAAAGATGGGATGACGAAATAAAAGCTTTTACAGGTAAAGCACACAATGGAGACTGTTGACAGGTGGGTGTGGAGGAAGTTAAGAGAGCTCTCGACCTACAGAGAACAAACGGTGAAGAATTAACATGAAAATGCACCCCCACACAAAAGCAACACACACACACCACACACACACACCCACACACAACACACACACCACACCACACAACACACACACACCCACACACACACACCACACACACCACATACACACCACACACACACACACCACAAGAATTTTGTATATAAAATATATATTATATAAAAAAAATACAACATTACAAATACAAATATATATATATATAATTATATTTATATTTATTATATTATATATATATATATATATATATTTTATATGTACACACACAACACACACACACACACACCACCACACCACACACACACACACACAGCACACACACACACACACACACACCAACGTAAGAGCCTATAAGAACATGCTACAGGGGCTTAGAGGGGTGTGATTTTGGTATTTAGGTTTGACCTTTTTTGCAAAAAGTACAACGAAAGGGAACACACGAGACGAGTCGGGGAAGTGGGAGCGCAGGGTCATGTCAGGCCGATTTACCATGTCGGGCGTTGGGCACGAACTGAGGGTCAAGGGGGTCAGAAAAAAATCGTCGGGGTTTCCCAAATTTGATTTGGACCCCACAGGTAAACGCCATGGGGTTTCTACGGGAAAAGGGTTTACGAAATAGGCTTATTTTTATGCCATATGCCGGCCACCTACTCACACCTGCCCTCGGGGGCACCTTAGTTTGCTCAAGGGGACATAATTAGCTGGTCATTCGTCCTCGCGTGCGTTGTCCCGGTGATTTTTCGTGGTGCTACCCTGTCATCCTCTTTTCCGGCCCTCGGTGTAATCGTCCGTCCTCGACATCCACACGTCTCAAAAAGTCTCGCACAGGTCCCCCTTGATTTTGGATTGGGAAAACTTCCTCTTCCTTGCCCACCCCAACTCAGCAGCCCCCTCTCCACACGTCCTCACGGGTCTCGTCCAGGCCCTTTCTCGGCTGCTGCTCGCCTTACGTCCTGTAATTTTCATCTGGATCAGGGGTTGGGCAAGGGGCGACCATCGACAGCACCCGGGGTGAAGGTCCCTGTGCTGGCGGTTCCTGGTCCTTTTTGCTGATTTTGGGGCGTTTCAGCAGGCGGCACCCGCCCACTACACATGGGAGGTTTAAAACCCCCTGCTCTGAGAATATCTGGCCCAAAAATTTTTCTTTTTTATTCAAAAAAGATAAAAAGAAAAAGGAGAGGGAGATGTCAGTAGCGATCTGCAGGGACCTGGTTAAAATCCAACCGTCTTGATAGTTTGAGAAGAAAAGGGGAAAACGAAAAAGCAATCGAAAGGGACTTACTGAACCAGTTTTTGTCACAGAGAAAAAATTTAAGATGAGTCACTCGTCCGATGACAAAATCGCGGCTAAAGAGATACGTTATATATCTTTATACCAGCACTACGACAGCAACAAACCCTAATAATGAAAAGGTTTCGGTGTCTTTTGTTCTGTGTGGATGAGTGAGTGAGTGAGTAAGTGTGAGTGTGTGTGCATGTTAGCGACAGTGAGCATGAATGAGTGTGAAAGTGAGAGTGACCTAAAACCCACAGAATGAACACAAACACGAAGTTTAACATCAAATTACAGAACTGAGGAAAATTTAGCAATGCATCTATATGAAATTATTTCAACTACCCCCTGAATTCAAATTTAAATGATATGCGAAAATGTATGCATAATGAATGATTAAAAAAAAAATTCAAAAGTTTTAGCAAGAAAAATTTCTTAGGGTCAAAAAATCTAAAAACTGCTAGGTACATGTTTATTTGATATTAGACTTCTTTGACAGGGTTTCCTATACCAAAAATGCCGTACTTTAAAGGGAATAGCCAAGAAAATCTATAAATAACCTTTTCTCTTTGCATACTGTGAGGGGTGCTGCGAAATTTCCCTAGGGGTTTTTTTAATTTATTACAAATCCACGAAGTTTGGGGAATACCCAAAACATGCAAGCGATTTTCAAGGGGGTGAGAAGGGGTCATTAAAAGCTAATAATTTTTACAAAAACCCTGCCCACTTTAAATTTAAAGGATGAAAAACGCGGGTCACACCGGCTTGAAAGTTGCGATCGAACTAAAGCTCGGTTTTCCCTTACCACTATCGAACAGGGAGGGAGATCTATTGGGCTTTTACGCAACCCCAGGTTTATCGGGAAATTCTTGTGCTATGTAGGGGGGAAGATTTTACGCAAAACCAAAATAATAAATGAATAAAATCGCGTTAACAAGCCCGTTCAGCGGTGAGAAAAAGTGCACAATGAGCAATGTAACAGAGCATGTTAAATTCCCCAAGGTGCAACAAAACAACAACCAAATTCGGGAAAAAAACGAGGGGCCTTTCCAATCCCAACCGACAAAAGGGAGAAAGGAAAGTGAGGTCGGGTCGAGACAGGAAAAACAAGGGGTCATTTTTGCCCCTTTCCCACTCCCAACTGACGGAAAGGGGAAAAAGTGCAGTCAGGTCGGGGCGAGAGGGGGAAAACAAGAGAAATAAAAATGATATTAAAGATAAGATAAAATCAGACCTTTTTAAATTTTTGCAGTTGAAACAACATAAATCTCTAAAAACGAGAAAAATTTAATAATATTTAACTAAAAAACGATATTAGTTTGTTGACCACAGGTCACAAGAATAGTGGAGAATGTGCCTTTTGATGTATTTAGCGTTTATATCCAAAAAAAACGATGGCTAACACAATATGGGAGAAAAAGGGAAAGGGAAAAAGAAATAAGAGAGGGGCCCAAAAGTGTACTTCGGGGTTTTTAGACGTAAAATTCGGGAAGGCGAGCGGTTTTTCTTTGGAGGGGCTTTTGCTGTGAGCCCAAAAGGGTGTAGTGAAAACTGGTACAATGGTTTGCAGGGGGTAGTGAACTGGATTTCAGTTTGACTCTTTATTGCTATGAGTACAACACTAAGGGGAAAAAACGAGACGATGTCTATGGGTAAATCAGGAGCACGGGGCACCTGTCAGGGGTGACCGCCCGAGGGAAGGCTAGGCCCACCCTTTCCCCGTGGGCACGCTTCAGGGGAGACGAGGTCAAAAAAATCATCATCTACGCCCCCACGAGTCGATGGTTCCAAATTGGCTTGGGGCAAGTGGTAAACAGCCATGTGGTCTACTGGGAAAATAGGGTATGTATATGCCAACCACACATATATGACGTCACGATATTTTTAGTGGTTAGAACACTGGACTCCGCCTGTGGGCCAAGTTTAATTCTCTGACCGACGGAAAAAAGCCTGTCTTGACTGAGCCTGATCTCCAAGGGGAGAAAAATAAATTGCCTTTAGAAGTAAACACACAGTCTCAGGGAAATCCCACTGGCAAAGTATTAGCACGCCCAACCACGGTTTATTAGGGAAAAAGCATCCCTCAGGCAAGGGGGGCACTGCTAAATAACCTTCCCAAAAGTGAAGAGAGAGGCCCATGCCCTGCCCTGAAATTAAAAAAAGATAAAAAAAATAAAAAAAAATAAAAAATAAAAAAAAAAATAAAACACACCCACACACATAAATATCATGGTTAATCAAAAAAATATATAAATGATATATATAAATTTAGTGATGTATTAAAATATATATTTTATATATTTTAAAATATATATATATAATATAATATATTATATATATATATATATATTGTATTTAATTTTAGACAACATGTAAGAGTTCAGTCTTGTAAATGGGGTAGCAGGGGTTTACTGGGTTTTAAAGGGGTTGACTTTTTTTTAATAAGAGTAAAAAACAGTGGGGAACACAGAGATGATGTCTGGGGGTAAAACGGGGAGCATGGGGTCCGTGTCCAACCGGGCCCCCCCGAGAGCGAAGGCGGACCAACATTTCCACGCCGGGCGGGGCAGAAAAGAGTAAGCTGGGTCACTTGAGGCCAAGGAATAATGGGACAGCTGGAGCAGCGGGAGAAAGTATTTGGGGAGCGAGGGGAGGTCACCGTTTTGTTGTTAATGACCCTTATATTGTCGGCCATCCCGAACACGAGCACCTTCCCCCCTTTTGCCCGTAAGACTGACCCCCCCTTCGCCAGTCTATACGTATTGTTTCTCAATAAACTGCAAAACAATATGAGTTTCCCCTGGACCTGCCAGTAAACAGTCTTTTTTAGTAAAAAATTTAAAAATTTGACCCTCACACACACACAAAACCCAAAAATATATATAAGAAATGAAATTTAATCTTGACTTTTCGATTCATAAGAAATTAAAAGGGGGTAGAACCCCATTATAAGGGTTTGCAGGGGGAGGGAGGTGGATAATGATTAACTCTTTATGGGGTCTACCCACAGTTGGGAAACACAGGGCGATGATATATAATATATATATATAATATATATATAATTTTAATATTATATTATATATATATATGATGTAATTGGGTAATAGCGGCAGGGTCAGGTCACCAGCCCGGAGGGGGAGGCTAGAGACTTACCGCGTCGAACTCTCTGAGGGGCCGGGACCCCGGTATAAGTAGTGACCGTTCCAGCTGCCGGGAAAGGGAAAAAGCAGAGAGGAAGCATGGGGGGAAACAAGGTGAGGTCACCCGGGCCCTTGTACCTTGTACATGCTCAGCCCCCTACTCACACCTCGCCCCGAGGCGTCATAGATTTGCTCAGGGGTGACCCAAATTTGGTGGTCATTTTGTTTCTGCGTTATCCCGGTACATCTTCATGGTGCCGTTCCTGTCGTCCTTTCTTCCTGGGCTTCGGGTAATCTGTCGTCCCCACGTCCTCGAAAGTCTCGCACAGGTCCCCTTTACTTCGGTTATTAGACTCTCGTAGTCCCCGTCCAGGCCTAACTCGGCGGTCCTCATCCACAAAGCCCCAAGACTCGTCCAGGTCCTACGGGGCATGTCGATCTCTAACCCCTAATTTTATCTGGACCACAGGAGTAGGAGGGGGCGGCATCCGGGCGGTATACCCGCGCTAACGAGCTCCTGGAGTTGATGGATCTGCGGGCGGGTGAGGTGTCGCCCCTCCACAGCATCCGGGGTGATGGTACCCTTTCTGGGAGTTTTTTCTCTTCGCTGAATCTAGGGCATCTCGGGAGGGAGCGCCATCCATACATTTTAGATGGGTTAAAACCTGCTCTGATGAACATCCTGGTCTGCAGGGCCCTTTGGGGACACCAAGAGGTCCTTCCCACGTCCTAAAGGGGACCGGTTTTGCAGCAGGGTCCTCGGCAGGCCGGTCGGTAGTCGGCCCACTGCAAATATAGTCGGGGAACCGATCATACATGAAAGGGGCCCAAAAGCAAGGAAAAAAAAAGGGGAACAGGAAGAGGGGGTGTTAAGTACCCCTAGCTGGGTTTTTAAAAATTTGCTGTTTTTAATGTTTGTTTTTAAAATTTTATAGATTTTTTTGGGTTTTTTTTTACAAGATAAAAAAGAAAATAGGAGAGGGGATGCGTAGCAATCCCCCATGGGCCTCGCGAACTACTAACCATCTTGATAGTATAGAGTAGATAAGGGAAACGACAATGGCAATCCCCAAGGATTACTTTAACCAGTCGTACCAAAGAAGAAAATAAATGTAATTTTTACATCATGTATGAGTCACGTCACGGGCTGACAAAAGCGGGCTAAAAAGGGAAAATCATAAACTTTTCGCCAGCGTAAGACAGCAATCAAACCATTAATGAAAAGGTTTCAGGTCTTTGTCAGTGTGGATGAGTGAGGTGAGTGTGTGGTGTGTATGTGTGTGTGAGTGACAGGGAAAGCGAGAGGACCTCACACAAGAATGAATCACAATGCTAGCTATATAAAATTATTTTAATACCACATGAATCAACTTAATGATATGCAACAAAATGACACATAATGAAAGGAAAATGAAAAAAAAACGCCAACTTTTTTTGCAAGCAAATCTTTTTTGGGGCAGAAAATCCGAACTGTGAGGTACATGTTTGCTATGCTGTTAGATTTTATTACGCGGGGGATCCCATATCAAAAGTGTACATTGCTGAAGCCAGGAAATCTATAAATAACTAAACCCGCTCTTTTCTACATATTGTGATGGGTTCTTTTGACATTCCCTTAAAAATATCTACAAATCACAAGTCACCTGGGAATTCCAAAAAAAGCAAGCAACTTCAAGAGGGGGAGAAAGGGGTGATTAAAAAGTGAAAAATTTTAGCTAAACCTCGCCTAATTAATTAACGGATGACACTGGGGGGCAACCGACTCAAAGTTGCCGATGCGGAAAAACTTCGGTTTTCCGTACCTACTTTTCCCAACGTCGGGGCGCGATTATTGGCGTTTCCCCCAACCCGGGATAATATCGGCTCCTGTGCACAGGGTATGAGGGGTCCACACTATATTTAGTTAAAAAAATTTTTAAAAAAGTTTACAGGTCCGTTCTAGCGCCAAGAACGTGTCACAAAAAGCAATGAACAATGTACAGTTAATCCCCTAGGTTTGCCCGGGAAAAAGAAAAAGGGGAGGTCAGAGAAGACCACAACCGTCCGACCACAAATGAAAGAGAAAGCGTGGTCAGGGGCTGGCGAGGGGGGGGGAGGAAAGGATAGAAAGAAATGTATTTGTGATAAAATAAAATCACGGGGAAAGCGTTAAATTTTGTTGCAGAGAAACAAAATAAATCTCTAAAAACGAGAAAATTAATTAAACTATTAAAACCCAAAGAATGATATTAGTTTGGACCATAAAATCGATCACCGGAACTGCCATCTAAAGGGCAATAGTATGTGGGAAGTGCCATTGCTGTATTTTGCGCTTTTTGCCCCCAAAAAAAAGAAATAAAAAAAAGGGGAAAAGGGGGGAAGGGCCCCAAAAGTGTATTTTGTGTTTTTTTTTTTAGAATGTTTGAAAAGAGCGGTTTTTCTTCTTTTTTCAGAGGTTTGTGCTGCGAGCCCAAAGGGTGCAGTGTCACCGTTTCTACCAGATATAAACGGGGATAGAACTTATCAAAAGGCTTTGCAGGGGGAGTGATACTGGTATAATGGCGAACTTTTATTGGGGGTGTACCAACAGTATGGGAACACACAAGACGATGGCTATATATATATATTATATATATATATTAAAATATATATATAATAATATATAATTATTAATATATATATAGCCCGGAGGGGGGGCTAGGGCCCAAACCCTTTCCTGTGTGTGTTGGCACGAACTCTCTGAGGCCTAGGTCATCCTGGTATAAGTAGTGCCGTGGAAGCGGAAGCTGCTGCTGGAAGCAAAGAAACGCTGGGGAAAACATGGGGGATGAGGTGAGGTCAACCGGGCCCGTTGTAATTTTACAAAGAGTTCCCCATCAGATGTTGAGATAGGCGAAACTTCGGTCATTTGCCCGTGGGGACGAAAAAACGCAGTCGAGTTCGAAATGGCGATTGGATTTCGTTTCTTATTGTGGCCTATTTTAATTTTCTCTCTCTCTCTCTTCATAAATATAAAATTTTATATTATATATATATTATGAGAGAGAGAGAGAGAAAATTAAAATAGCCACAATAAGAAACGAAATCCAAATCAGGCCATTTCGAACTCGACATGCGTTTTTCGTTCACACGGACAAATGACCGAAGTTTCGCCTATCTCAACATCTGATGAGGAACTCTTTGTACAATGTAGCAGACGGGACCGGTGACCTCACCTCACTCCCCCCATGCTTCCTCCAGCTGTTTCTATTGCTTCCAGCAGCAGCTTCCAGCTTCCAGCGGTCACTACTTATACCAAGGATGACCTAGGCCTCAGAGAGTTCGTGTCCAACACACGACACGGTAAGGTTGGCCTAGCCCTCCCCCTCCAGGCTATATATATATATATATATATATTATATATATATATATATATATATATATATATATATATATATATATAGACATCGTCTTGTGTGTTGCCATACTGTGTGGTACGACTCCCAATAAAGAGTTACGCCATTATACCAGTATCACTACCCCTGCAAAGCCATTATGATAGAGTTCTATACCCGTTATATCTGGTAGCAACGGTGACACTGCATCCTTTCGGCTCGCAGCACGAACACTCTGAAGAAAAGAAGAAAAACCGCTCGTTTCAAGACATGTCTAAGAAAAAAAAACACATAAGTACACGTTTGGGCCTTCCTCCCTTCCCCTTTTCTTATTTCTTTTTGTTGGGCAAAAAGCGCTAAATGACAGCAAATGGCACATTCTCACACTATACTATTGACCTTAGATCGCAGTTCCGTGTGATCGAGTAATATGGTCAGCAAACATGAATATCATTCGTTGGTTAAGTAGTTAATTAATTTCTCTCGTTTTTAGAGATTTATGTTGTTTCATCTGCAACGAATTTAACGCGTTCGTGATTTTATCTTATCACGAATATCATTTCATTCTATCTCGTTCCTGCCCTCGCCCAGACCTGACCACGCTTTCTCTTTCACTTGTGGTCGGACGGTTGTGGTCTTCATCTGACCTCACCTTTTCTTTTTTCCGGTCAAACCTAGGGGATTAACTGTAGCATTGTTACATTGCTTTTTGGTGACACGTTCTATCGGCGCTAGAACGGAGCCTGTAACACAATTTTATTAAGATTTATTATACTGAATATAGTGTAGGATCTCCCTCATATCATAGTGCACAGGATTGCCGATATTATCCCGGGGTTGCGGAAACGCCTAATAGATCTGCGCTCCGACGTTCGGAAAGTAGGTACAGGTAAAACCAAGTTATTCCGTTCGATCGGCAACTTTGAGTCGGTGTGACCCGCAGTTACATCCGTTAATTAATGTAGGACGAGGGTTTAAGCTAAAATATTATTCACTTATTAATCACACCCTTCTCACCCTCTTGAAGTTGCTTGCATGTTTTGGGTAATTCCCAGGTGATCTTGTGATTTGTAGATATCTTTAAGGAATGTCACAAGAACCCATCACAAATATGTAGAAAAGAGCAGGTTAGTTATTTATAGATATTCCTGGCTTCAGTCAATGTACAGCATTTTGAGTATAGGATCCCCCGCGTCAATGAAATCTAACATGCATAGCTAGACATGTACCTCAGCAGTTCGGATTTTCTGACCCCAAGAAGATTTGCTTGCTAAAAAGTTGGCGAATATTTTTTTCACGTTACCATTCATTAATGTGTACATTTTGTTGCATATCATTAAATGTTGAATTCAATGTGGTAGTTGAAATAATTTTATATAGCTAGCATTGTGATTCATTCTCTGTGTGAGGTCACTCTCGCTTTCCCTGTCACTCACACACACATACACACACACACACTCACCTCACTCATCCACACTGGACAAAAGACACTGAAACCTTTTCATTAATAGGTTTGATTGCTGTCTTACTGCTGGCGTAAAGATTTATGATGTATCTCTTTAGCCCGCAATTTTGTCAGTCGTGACGAGTGACTCATACATGATGTACAAATTACATTTATTTCTTCTTTGTGTGACGACAGTGGTTCAAGTAAATCCTTGCGGATTGCCATTGTCGTTTCCCTTATCTACTCTCATATCTATCAGAGATGGTTAGTAGTTCAAGCGAGGTCCATGCGGATTGCTACTGACATCTCCCTCTCCTATTTTCTTCTTTATCTTGTGAAAATAAAACACAAAAATCTATAAATATATTAAAAACGAACATTAAAAACAGCAAATTTTTATAAATAACCAGCTAGTGGTACTTAACACCCCCTCTTCTCTGTTGCCTTTCTTTTTCTCTTGCTATCTGGCCCTTTCATGTATGATCTGGTTCCCCGACTATATATTGCAGTCGGACCGACGATAGCCGACACGGCACTGACCGAGGACCCTGCTGCAGAACCGGTCGCCTTAGGATGCTGTGGGAAGGACCTCATTGGATGATCGCCATAGGCCTGCAGACCAGGATGTTCATCAGAGCAGGTGTTAAGCCATCTCAAGATGTAGTGGATGGGCGCTGCCTGCCGAGATGCCCATAGATTCAGCGAAGAGCCAAAAACTCACCAGCACAGGTACCAGTCACCCCAGGATGCTGTGGATGGGCGACACCTGGCAGCCGCCCGCAGATCCAGTCAACTCCAGGAGCTCGTTAGCGCAGGTATCAGCCGCCCCGAGATGCCGCCCCCTGCCTGACTCCTGTGGATCCAGATGAAGATTACGAGGATGTAGAGATCGAGCATGCCGCCGTGAAGGACCTGGACGAGATCTGTGAGGACGTGTGGATGAGGACGGCGGGGGGACGGACAGATTACACGAAGACCAGGAAGAGACCGACAGGAACGAGCAGCCAGAAGATGTACCAGGAAACGCACGGGAACAAAAGGCCAGCCAATTTTGGTCACCCTGAGGCAAAATAGACGCTCGAGGCGAAGGTGAGTAGGTGGCTGAGCATGACAAAGGTAGCAGATGGGACCGGTGACCACCTTGCTTCCCCCATGTCTCAGCTGCTTCTATCCTTCCGGCAGCTGGGAAGGTCATACTTATACGAGGATGACAGGCCTCAGAGAGTCGACGCGGTAGGTCGGTCTGCCCTCCCCCCCCGGGCTGCTGACCTACCTTACCGCTATTACCCTATACTACTATCATTAATATAATTATATATATAATATAATATATATATAATTATTTAAAAATAATCGTCTCGTGTTTCCATACTGTGTGGTATGACCACCATAAGAGTAACTCATTATACCACCCCACTACCCTTTCAAAAGCATTATAATAGGGTCTATACCCTTATTATTCTTAGTGAATCGAAAAAGTCAATATAAATTATTTTTATATATAATCTATGTGTGTGTTGTGTGTGTGGTTTTAAATTGAATTTACTAAAAAAGCACTGTATTTAAACGGCAGTTTCCCGAGGAAATCTATCTGTTTTGCAGATTTATTGAGAGAACAGATACGTAGTAGACGTGGCGAAGACGGGGTCAGCTCTTACGGGCGAAAGGGGGAAGGTGCTCGTGGTTCAGGGATGGCCGAGCAATATGAAGGGTCATTAACAGACAGAACCGGTGACCTCACCTCGCTCCCCAAATACTTTCTGCAGCTGCTCCAGCTGTACCATTATTCCTTGTGCCTCAAGGTGACCCAGCTTACTCAGTTCATGCCCAGCGCCCGGCGTGGTAATGTTGGTCCAGCCTTCGCTCTCAGGGTGGGTCGGTTGGACACGTGACCCCATGCTCACCGCTTTACCCCCAGACATCATCTCATGTGTTCCCTCACTGTGTTGTACTCTTATTAATAAAAAGTCAAGCCGCTTAAACCACAGTAACTACCCCTGCTAGCCATTGTACAAGACTGAGACTCTTACAGTGTGTGTCTACATATACATACATACATATATATATATATATATATATATATATATATATATATATAATTATATATATATATATATATATACATACATACACATATATATGTGTATATATATACATTTATATATATGTTTGTATATATACACATGATATTTATGTGTGTGTGTGTGTGTTATTTTTATTTTATTTTTTATTATTTTATTTATTTATCTTTTTTTAATTTCACGGCAGGGCATAGGCCTCTCTCATTCACTATTGAGAGGTTATTTAGCAGTGCCACCCTTGCCTGACTGGATGCGTTTCCTAATCAACCGTGGTTCGGCGTGCTAATACTTGTGCCACGGTGGCGATTTCCCCTGAGACATGTGTGTTTGACTTCTCAAGGCAATATGTAGTTTTCTCGCCGTGAGATCGGGCTCAGTCGGAGCACAGGCATTTTTATGACCGTCGCGTCAGAGAATTGAACTTGGGACCACAAGGGTCGGAGTCCAGTGTTCTAACCACTGAAATATCGTGACAGTCATATATGTGTGTGTATGGCATATACATAAGCCTATTTTCCCAGTAGACCACATGGCTGTTTACCACGTTGCTCCAAGTCCAATTTGGAACAATCGACTCAGTGAGGGCGTAGATGATGATTTTATTTGACCTCGTCTACCCTGACAGTTTGTGCCCAACGTGGTAAGGTCGGCCTAGCCTTTGCCTCAGGCAGGTCAGCCTGACAGGTGACCCCGTGCTCACTGATTTACCCATAGACATCGTCTCGTGTGTTCCCTTAGTGTTGTACTCATAGCAATAAAGAGTCAAACTGTAATACCAGTATCACTACCCCTGCTAAGCCATTGTACCAGATTTCACTACATCCTTTGGGCTCACAGCACAAATGCACAACCTCCAAAGAAAAACCGCTCGACCACTCCCGAATTTCACGTCTAGAAAACCACGTAAGTACACGTTTTGGGCCCATCTCTTATTTCTTTTCCCTTCCTTCTTCTCCCATAATTGTGTTAAGCCATCAGTTTTGTTGGGTAAAAACGCTAAGTGACATCAAATGGCACATTCTCACACTATTCTTGTGACCTGTGATCAACAAACATGAATATCGTTTGTTAGTTAAGTAGTTAATTAATTTCTCTCGTTTTTAGATTTTTATGTTGTTTCAACTGCAACGAATTTAACACGGTCGTGATTTTATCTTATCTTGAATATCATTTCATTTCATCTTGTTCCTCCTCTCGCCCTGACCTGACTGCACTTTCTCCCTTCCAGTCAGTTGGGACGTGGAAAGGGCAATAGATGACCGCTTGTTTTTCCTGTCTCGACCTGACCTCACTTTCTCTTTCTCCCTTTCAGTCGGTTGGGATGTGGAAAGGACCGCTCGTTTTTCCTGTAATTTGGTTGTTGTTTTGTTGACACCTTGGGGATTAACCATAGCTCTGTTACATTGCTCATTAGTGACACTTTCTATCACCGCTAGAACGGAGCTTGTTAACGCGATTTTATATCAATTTATTATTTTGAGTATAGCGTAAGATCTTCCCCCATATCATAGCACACAGATATGCCCGATATAACCTGGGGTTGCGTAAACGCCTAATAGATCTCCACTCCGATGTTCGATAGTAGGTACAGGTAAAACCGAAGCTATTAGTTCGATCGGCAACTTTCAAGGCCGGTGTGACCCGCAGTTACATCCGTTAATTAATGTAGGACTAGGGTTTAAGCTAGAATAATTATTAGCTTATAAATGACACCCTTCTCACCCTCTTGAAGTCGCTTGCATGTTTTGGGTATATCCCAAGCATTCGTGTGATTCGTAATAAGTTAAATACCCGTAGGGAATGTCTTGAGCACCCATCACAGATATGCAGAAGAGAACAAGTTATTTATAGATTTTCTTGGCTCAGTTCCCTTCAATGTACGGCATTTTGGGTATAGGATCCCCCCGTCAATGAAGTCTAATATGCATAAATAGACATGTACCTCAGCAATTCAGATTTTCTGACCCTAAGAAGATTTGCTTGCTAAAAAGCTTGTGAATATTTTTTTTTACATCATTCATTATGCATACATTGTCGCATATCATTAAATTTTGAATTCAGTGTGGTAGTTGAAATAATTTCATATAGATAGCATTGCTAATTTACCTCAGTTCTGTAATATTGAATGTTAAACTTCGTGTTTGTGATTCATTCTGTGTGTGAGGTCACTCTCACTTTCACACTCATTCATGCTCACTGTCGCTAACATGCACACACACTCACACTTACTCACTCACTCACTCATCCACACAGAACAAAAGACACCGAAACCTTTTCATTATTAGGGTTTGTTGCTGTCGTAGTGCTGGTATAAAGATATATAACGTATCTCTTTAGCCGCGATTTTGTCAGTCGTGACGAGTGACTCATACATTAATTTCTTCTCTGTGACAACAACTGGTTCAAGTAAGTCCTTGCGGATTGCTGTTGTCGTTTCCCTTATCTACTCTCATATCTATCAGAGACGGTTAGTAGTTCAAGCCAGGTCCATGCTGATCGCTACTGACATCTCCCTCTCCTATTTTCTTTGTTATCTTTGTGAAATAAAACAGAAAATGTCTATGGACCAGGATATTCGTCAGAGCAGGTGTTAAGCCATCCCATGATGTAGTGGACGGGTGCCGCCTGCCGAAACGCCCATAGATTCAGCAAAGGACCAGGAACTCGCCAGCGTAGGCACCATTCACCCCAGGATGCTGTCGATGGGCGCCCCCTTGCCCAGACGCCCGTAAATCCAGATGAAGATTACGAGGACGTAAGGACGAGCATGCAGCCGAGAAGGACCTGGACGAGACCTGTGAGGACGTGTGGATGAGGACGCTGCTGAGTTAGGGCTGGACAAGGACTAGAGGAAGTCTAGACGAATCCAAAGTCAAGGAGGACCTGTGCGAGACTTTCGATGATGTGTGGATGTCGAGGACGGACAGTTTACACCGAGGACCAGGAAAAAGGATGATGCAGGGATGAGCAGCCACGAAGATGCACCGGGACAACGCACGCGAGGACGAGATGACCAGCTAAGTTATGTCACCCTTGAGGCAAATCTAAGGTGCCTCGAGGTCGAGGTGTGAGTAGGTGGCCGAGCAATATGGCATAAACATAAGCCTATTTCTGTAAGCCATTTTCCCAGTAGACCACATGGCTGTTTACCATGTGGCTCCAAGTCAAATTTGGAACCATCGACGATTTTATCTGACCTCGCTTGACCCGTCAGTTCGTGCCCAACGCCCGACATGGTAAGGTCGGCCTGACATGACCCTGCGCTCACCACTTTACCCATAGACATCGTCTCGTGTGTTCCCTTAACGTTGTAGTTTTAGCAATAAAGAGTCAAGCCGTAGTACCAATATCACTACCCATGCTAAGCCACTGTAGCAATGTTCTTATAGGCTCTTACAGTGTGTGTGTGTGTGTGTGTGTGTGTGTGTGTGTGTGTGTGTGTGTGTGTGGTGTGTGTGTGTGTGTGTGTGTGTGTGTACATATATATATATAAAATATATATATTATAATATATATTATAATATATTATATATATATATTTAATATATATGTATATGTATATGTATGTATGTTTGTATATACATATATATATTTATATACAAATTCTTGTGTGTGTGTGTGTGTGTGTGTGTGTATGTGCGTGTGTGTGTGTGTGTGTGTGTGTGTGTGTTGTGTGTGTGTGTGTGTGTGTGTGTGTTGTGCGTGGTGTGTGTGGCATTTATCATGTTTTATTTCCCTTCACCGTTTGTTCTCTGTAGGTCGAGAGCTCTCTTAACTTCCTCCACACCCACCTGTCAACAGTCTCCATTGTGTGCTTTACCTGTAAAAGCTTTTATTTCGTCATCCCATCTTTTCTCCGGCCTACCAAGGTTCCCTTTTCAGTCCTATTGTTAGCCTTCGCTTCGTGTGTTATCCTTTTTAATGGTCCTTTCGACTTGCACTCTGTATAAGATTTTAGTCTGAGATGCTCCTATTTCGTTACACTTTCCCTTATCCTTCTGAGACTTTTTAATGTTTTCTTGATACTATGGGACGTCCACTAGGTGAGTAAAATGCTCTGAAAGTCTGCTCAGATCACTGTTTTTCACCATTATACATGATAAAATGCTTGGCAGCTGACTGTGTCTTTCAGCCCTTTCGAATATCTCATTGCCTACTTTAATTCGACCTTCGATATATTCTATTGATGTAATCTTTAAGAGAGAGAGAGTGGGGAGAGAGAGAGAGAGAGAGGAGGGGAGAGTGGAGAGAGGAGAGAGAGAGAGAGGAGAGAGAGAGAGAGAGGAAGAGAAAGGTGGGGAAGGGAGAGAGGGGAAGGAAAGAGAGAGAGAGAGGGGAAGGGAGAGAGAGGAAGAGAAAGAGGAAGAGAGAGGGAGAGAGATGAGATGAGTTGGGGGAGAGAGAGATAAAAAGCGTAAGGGACAGAGTGAGAAAAAGAGTGGAAGGGCACAAGAGACTGGGTGTGGGCGGAGAAAGCCCGAAAGCGTGCGGCAGAAGTCCGGAGGCGGATCACGGCGCGATGATGCTGGCTGGCAGTGTTACCAGAACGTGGTTGTGTTGAGTGTAACTTGGATCATGGTCAGGACATTGTTCCTGGCCGTTTTTCCGTTCACCTTCAGAGAAATCGGGATGTATTAGGAGTCATTTTTACTATTACCAATATGATTTAGTATGGTATATCGCACGTGAGCCTAATTAACAATAAGTAAATTATACATAACCTAGAGGTTAAAGATCCAAACGTCAGCAATATTCACGTAAAGGTACATAAAGAGTTTTTAAAAGCAATACGTCAAATTATATACCGTCTATGTCAAATCATCATTTGGAGAAAAGATTCAAATAATTCCGAAAAAGAAAAAAGAAATAAATAAATATAGCGCTATAGTCAGATCCTGGATGCATTAATATTTGTCAAACCGAGGCAAGTTCAGAAGAATTATTTCAGATTAATCATTATAGATCTGATGTGATTTGCTAAGTAACTATTTTTTTTTTTAACGGTAGGTTCATGTTTGACATACATTAAGTTTTGCTCACTCTTCGATTTTACAATTAATACACTATATATTTCAATCTTCTCTTTTAGTCACCAGTATTATCACGTTGATGCCTGATTACATTATCATTAGGTATCTAATTAGCATCTTGTTTATAAGACAATTATATATTTCCATTGAAATCTAACCACATATGCAGACTCCAAAGTGATTCACAGTCGGTAGTCTAGCAAGATCTTTTTCATGAAGATTATCAATGTTATATTTATACAGTCGGTAGTCTAGCAAGATCTTTTTCATGAAGAATATCACTGTTTTAATTATTTTATTTAATATATATATATAATTATATATATTAATATATATAT
>NC_051387.1:28341358-28343858 GCF_015228065.2 Penaeus monodon | reverse complement strand
TACCAAAATTTTTGCCTATTTAGTCACGGGGTGGGTTAAGCCAGCCAAAGTTTTTTCCCTGGTCCCACGATTTTCACGTCGTGTTTGCGGCCACAAGCCCAGGAGGTAACGTAGGGTTTGTTACCTTACGCAGGGAAAAGGGACGGCCCCCGGCTGGACTTTGCGGAAAAAAACAACGGGTTTCAAGGAAAAAGACGGGCGGACCCAGAAAAAAGGTTGTGGAGCGAAACCGGGGCCCAAAGTGAGCCCACGTGGGGACGCTTGGCCATCCACTGCCTTTCGCCCTTCCCCCATCCGTCTCGATTTTTCTTGCCACGGGATAAAAGGATAGGGGGGGAAACGAGAGGGGTTAGGTGACGATCTGCAACTCCCCTCACTTAAACCCGGGTTTCAAACGAAAGTCAGGATTTTCATTCATTCTTTGTTTATGGAGTAAAGCTCATCCTCAAAAACCGAGGGAGGAAGAAGTTTAAGGGCTTAAATATATTTTTAACATATATATAAATATCTATACATTTTATATACATTTTTATATTATATATATTATATATATAAAATATATTATAATATTTTGTATATATAAAACCCAAAATAAAATATATATATTTTAATATATATATATATATTATTATATATATATATATAATATTATATATATATTAATATAAAATATATATAAGGCCGCGGGGCCGGGGGGTTAGAGCATCGGACCCCAAGATGGCACAAACGGAAATCTGGTTCGGGGGGGGTTCCGGGGGGGGGGGAAGTCACCGACGGCCGTTTTTTCCCTTTTGGGAAAGGGAAAATTACCTCGTTTGCCTACCAGAAAACTGGGTGGCCAAGCCCCCCCAAAGGGGCGTCTGGCCCAAAAGGCCCGGATATAATAGAGAGAATGATTACCTAAAAAAAAAAAAAAAAAAAAAAAAAGGTAACACCGGCCTCTCCGGGGAAAGGAACTGGGGGACCTACCACGACTCACCCCAAGAGCATCACAACACGAAAAAAAATTAATATCATGCTGGACAGGGCGGCTCAAACGAACAATTTTTTTTATAATAAAAATAAATATAAAATAATAATGAAATAAAATTTTAATAAATATAAAATATAATTATAAAATTTTTAATAAAATAATGAGCACATGTGGGGGGTGGGGGTGGGGGGAGGTGGGGGGAAAATGAAAAAGCTTTTTCCTCCCCCTCCTCTCCATATTATATATATTATTATATAAAAAAAAACACAAAAAACAAAAAAGGTAAAAAAAAAAAAATAAAAAATTTTTTGGGGAGGTTTAAAAAATTTAAAGGGAAAATTAAAAAATAAAAAAATAAGGAATAAAAAAAAAAGAATAAAAAAGGGGGCAAAAAAACCGGGGAAATTTTAAAAAAAAAATAATAAAAAGAGGATAAAGGGTTTGAAAAAAAAAAGAAAAAAAAAAAAAAAAAAAAAAAAGGGCAACAGATTAAAAAAAAAAAAAAATAGAAAAAAAAAATAAAACACTATAAAAAAAAAAAAAAAATTGAGAATATATATATAAAAATATATAAATTTTAAATATATAATATGGGGGGGGGGGTGGGTGGGGTGGGGTGGTGTGTGTGGGGTGTGGGTGGGTGTGGGTTTTGGGGGTGGGTGGGTGGGGGTGTGGGTGGGGTTTGTGTGTGGTGGGGGTTGATTTATTATAGATAAAACATATATAGATTTAAAATAAATTTAATATTAAATATAATAAAAAGAAAAAATATATAATATAATTAAAAAATAGATTATAATTATAAATTAATATATAATAATATATATTATATATACACGCGCGCGCACACACAACATACAAAAGTATATCAAATATTTTAAAAAATTTTAAAGAAAATATATATAAATTTTTTAAATATTTATATAATTTTAAATAAAAAATAAATATTATATAGGGTATATAAATGTATAATTTAAAAGGGGGATAAAAAAAAAAAAAAATAAAAATTAAGACCCACAGGGGGTTTTTTGGGGGGGGGAGGGGGGTGGGGGAACTATACAAACAATGACCCTCCCCTCCCCTCCTCTCTCCCTCCTCTCTCTCTCTCCCCCTCCTTCTAAATTAAAGATATTAAAATTTAAATATAAAGAAATAAGGGGGGGAGGGGGGGAAAAAATAAATTAAAGTTTAAAATAATAATAAAAGTTTAAAGATATATATGATTTAAAACCGATATAAAAATTATGATATAAAAATAAATAAAAAATATATAACAATAGACATCAGGGAATTAGAATATAATAAATATAAAAAATTTTAAATTATATTTAAATATATATATATATAATTAATAAAACCCGTGATGAAATATAATAAAAAAATTTTTAATAAATATTTTATTTACCATATATAAAATATTAATAATAAAATATAATATATAATATAATAAAATATATTATATAATAGTGAGTGTGGTGTGTGTGTGTGTGTGGGGTGTTGTGTGATTTTTTTATAGATAAAAAAAAT
>NC_051387.1:28322381-28324881 GCF_015228065.2 Penaeus monodon | reverse complement strand
GAAACCCACTTTTTACGATAACCAAAGGAAATACTGAGAGCATCATACAGAAGTTATAATGCGAAGGGCTGTCGCTATGAGACGAGATTTCCTAACTCTGCGATACAGCTTAAAAGCTTTTCGATCCCACAGTGTACTCGTTCCGATTTTGTTTCCGTTCTCGTGTGACCTATGTTTTCACCTCACATACTTAATCTTCAAGCCCATCTTTTCTCCCACCTTCCCTCACCGTGGCATGTTTGCTACCATTAACCCCTTGTCAAAACTCGTCTCTTTAATCGATAATCTGACCATGGTGCTTCACTCAATCTTATTTTCACTTTCGATATTTTATTCGCTCACCAATCAGTTCACTTTGCCGTAGGTAAATGTGTATTCATTCTAATAATGTTGCCTGAAATAAATCAGGCAACATATGTAATATACATGTAATATTTTACATACCTAAAAACTCTACTTATGTTCATCCTTAACATCACCCCCACACACTACGATATTCAGATACGTTTAAAAAACAAAAATATGAGTTAACCTCATGAGTTATCCTCAATAGTGACATGAATAGTATTTCACATTAAGCTCCTTTGTTATCTGAGCACAATGTTTACTTGACGGTCTATTCCCCGCTTGTAGGAATACCTCGTTATTAGCAGGTGATGTGATGTTACCGAAATATGTATGCCAATGTTATTCTATTTATATGTTGTTATATTCTACATGCCTTGTATAATCTTATGTATTGTCACATGCCTATATTCCCACACACAGACATACATATAAGTATGTCCATTGCTTTACTGTTTAGTCTCTCGTCCCCGTCCGACACCCCTTTCCCCAAGAGCTTGCATTGTTGTAACACTACCTTTCATCACCAGTGATTGTCATATGGTAAGCACGGATCTATGCCCATTTTAGACCACTGTAGGAGATGAACAGGCAGATTCCCCGCGGGGAGCCAAGGAGCAACAAACCCCACCTTGGCACAGTCGTACTCCATCATTACTATACAAATAAAAGGGAGTCATTACATCTTGCTCGTCTACCTTACACCGTAAGCTCGCCACCTACCATACTCTTGTAGGGCCCATCATTCCGGCTCTTACAGTGCGAGGTTGCCGGTGAACTTATAACAATGGTAGCGTGGTCCTATAGAAAGAATGTTTCAGCTCTTATTTATTCACAACAAGTACAGCACGACACAAACTAATAAAGCACAATACACTAGACAGGGCGCCATGACACAAATACTCACTACACTAGCTTATCATGTGACCAGTCGTGACCCCTCAGTTGCTCTGACCCTGCCTCACTGACTCCCCGAGAGCGTTGGCTACACCCCTAGTTACGAGAGATTTGAACACCTGCAGAACTAACCTGCGCTGACTCGCTGAGGTCACTTGTCTATGAAGGTATATCTATTATGTGTCACTAATCCTACACTAGAGGTCATGTAATGTGGCCTTCTGTGAGGTCCAATTGTCTTCACGAGGTGCTTCTACAATAATAATAATAATAATGATGATGATAATAATAGTAATGATGTAGTTATTGATAATAATAATAATCGTTAGGATGATAACACCATTAACGATAATGATGACAATTATGATAACATTAATGATGCTACTAATAATACTAAAGAAAATAATGATAAAAATGATGATGAAAATATAAACAACAATGACAATAACAAGAGCAATAATAGTAATAGTAATGGTGATAGTAATGGTAATTATGATAATAATAATGATAATAATAATAATATAATAGCAATAATAAAATAATAATTATGATAGTAATAATAATAATAATAATAATAATAATAATAATAATATTAGTAATGAAAATAATGACAATAGAAATAATAATAATGATGATGATAATGATGAATGACGAATACCTAGCTCCACAACCTCGTCCTCGACCCCGGGTCAACACGGGGGTCTCTCGGGGGTCTCATATCTATCTTCAACAATAAACCAACAAGCTAAGACCCCTTTCATTGAACCGCCAAAGTCCATCTCTCGTCTCGCTCACATCTGGTGACAGTGGTTCTCCCAACCTCACGTGTCGCTCATAATTTAGTGGATTGCTGTGGCCTCTCGCTCATATTCTGATGGCAGTAGTGATCAAGAACCTCACAACGCCAACGCTAATTCACCTACCACCACGCTCCTCGCCGACGCCTGTTGGCGATCCACGCTATCTACCGACAAGCTACTCCTGTTAAAGTGCCTTTTCGGCTCCCTTAATGACCAGCCATCACTACCAAAGTCTAAAGCACACCATGCCTGTCCTACTACTTCGTGCGGACCACTCACGCCTGTGCTACCCTCCTGACGAAGTCGCTGAAGATGTATCCTCGCACTCTACGCCGCCACACTCGTCAATCCGGCTCACCTACCTCGTCAAGGCTTCCCGAACCCTCGTCAACACAGCCAGGATGTTGCAGTTCTATCAAGCACCAACAACCTTACTCGCTACTATTAAAAAAAAAAAA